>NC_057798.1:602638383-602789105 GCF_018294505.1 Triticum aestivum | reverse complement strand
CCGAGTGGAAGTCTGGCTTACCACTCGGTAGGATTTTGGTAACTTAGGCGAGCACTGGGCTGCAGCTAAGCCCCCGAGTGAGAGGTTTGCTCTTCACTCGGTAGGATTTTATTTAATCTTAGGCGAAACGGATTCGCAGCTAAGCCTCCGAGTGGGAGTCTGGCTCACCACTCGGTAAGGATTTTTACAAATTTAGGCGAAACGGATTCACGGCTAAGCCTCCGAGTGGAAGTCTGGCTTACCACTCGGTAGGATTTTGGTAACTTAGGCGAGCACTGGGCTGCAGCTAAGCCCCCGAGTGAGAGGTTTGCTCTTCACTCGGTAGGATTTTATTTAATCTTAGGCGAAACGGATTCGCAGCTAAGCCTCCGAGTGGGAGTCTGGCTCACCACTCGGTAAGGATTTTTACAAACTTAGGTGAAACGGATTCGCGGCTAAGTCACCCACTGAGGGGAAAATTTTATTGGACAAAATAAAAAGTGACAAAAATTATGGAGGAACTATGACACTATTATTTTGAAATCCATGAACTACAGGAGTACTTTATTGCAACTCATCCGAGTGATAAACTTAAGTGTAAAATGGGCGGAGTAGTTCCGCGTTCCAAGCTCGGGGCTCGTCGATATTGTGTTCGACGTTGTAAAGACGGTACGCCCCGTTGTGGAGAACTTTGGTGACGATGAAGGGTCCTTCCCAAGAAGGAGAAAGCTTGTGATGTTTCTTCTGATCCACTCGGAGAACTAAATCTCCTTCCTGGAAGGCTCGACCCCTCACATTTCTGGCATGGAAACGACGCAAATCTTGTTGGTAGATGGTCGATCGGATCAGAGCCATCTCCCTTTCTTCCTCTAAAAGGTCGACTGCGTCCTGCCGCGCTTGTTCAGCTTCTGCTTCGTTGTAGATCTCAACTCGAGGAGCATTGTGGAGAAGATCACTCGGCAAGACTGCTTCAGCTCCGTAGACCAAGAAGAATGGAGTTCTTCCGGTCGACCGATTAGGTGTGGTCCGCAGTCCCCAAAGCACTGAGGGAAGTTCGTCGACCCAAGCTCCAGCTGCATGCTTGAGATCATGCATCAGTCGGGGTTTCAATCCCTTGAGAATCAGGCCATTGGCTCGCTCTGCTTGTCCATTCGTCTGCGGATGGGCGACCGAAGCGTAGTCGACTCGTGTGCCTTGAGAGTTGCAGAAATCCCTGAATTCTTCCGAGTCAAAGTTCGACCCATTATCCGTAATGATGCTGTGCGGGACTCCATATCTGAATATCAGTTCTCTGATGAAGCTAACAGCAGCACCGGCGTCAAGGTTCTTGATTGGTTTAGCCTCAATCCACTTGGTGAACTTGTCGACTGCCACCAGTACATGCGTGAAGCCACTTCGCCCTATTCTCAAAGGACCGACCATGTCCAACCCCCAAACTGCGAAAGGCCAGACGAGTGGAATGGTCTTCAGAGCTGATGCAGGCTTGTGCGACATATTCGAGTAGAACTGACACCCCTCGCACTTATCCACTATTTCCTTTGCCATCTCATTCGCTTTTGGCCAGTAAAATCCGGCTCAGTATGCTTTGGCCACGATGGTCCGAGAGGACGCATGATGACCACAGGTTCTCGAGTGGATATCATTAAGGATGATTCGACCTTCTTCTGGTGTTATGCACTTCTGACCAACTCCAGTCGCGCTTTCTCTATATAACTGTCCTTTGATTACGGTAAAGGCTTTAGATCGACGGACGATCTGTCGAGCCTCTTCCTCATCCTCCGGAAGCTCTTTTCTCAGGATATACGCGATATACGGAACTGTCCAGTCGGGAATGACCACCAAGACCTCCATGACCAAGTCGACTACTGCTGGGACTTCAACCTCAGTCGGATCTGTGGCACTCTTGGGCTGTGGAGCTTCTTCGGTGAAAGGGTCTTCTTTGACTGACGGAGTGTGTATATGCTCCAAGAACACACCACTCGGAATGGCCCCTCTCTTGCAACCTATCTTTGCTAGATCATCAGCTGCTTGATTTTTCAGTCGGGGTATATGATGGAGCTCCAACCCCTCGAACTTCTTTTCCAGCTTCCTCACTGCACTGCAGTATCCAGTCATGGCTGGGCTTCTCACGTCCCACTCCTTCATCACTTGGTTGACCACTAAATCTGAGTCGCCATAGACCATCAGGCAACGGACGCCGAGTGAAATGGCCATGCGCAATCCGTATAAGAGGGCCTCATACTCTGCCTCATTGTTGGAGGAATCAAAGTGAATCTGGAGCACATATCTGAGCTTATCTCCTCTGGGGGAAACCAGGACAACCCCAGCACCGGAACCATTCAACATCTTAGAGCCATCAAAAAACATGGTCCAATGCTCCGAGTGAACTTCAGTCGGCTGCTGCTGTTCAATCCACTCGGCGAGGAAATCTGCTATTGCCTGGGACTTAATGGCTTTCTTTGCCTCAAACTTGATATCAAGGGGAAGAAGTTCAATCGCCCATTTCGCCACTCGACCAGTTGCATCTCTGTTGTGCAAAATCTCTGATAGTGGAGCGTCGCTGACGACTGTGATGGAATGATCAGAGAAATAATGAGCAACCTTCCTTGTGGTCATGTATATTCCATACACAAGCTTCTGATAATGGGGATATCTCTGCTTGGATGGAGTCAAGACTTCAGACAAATAATACACTGGGCGCTGAACTTTGAAAGCTTTTCCTTCTTGTTCCCGCTCGACCGTAAGCACAGTACTGACGACTTGTCCTGTGGCTGCGATATAAAGCAACAGAGGCTCTTTGCTAATTGGAGCAGCAAGCACCGGCTGGGTGGAGAGCAGAGCTTTTAGCTCGGCAAATGCTGCATCAGCTTTTGGAGTCCACTCAAACTTGTCTGCCTTCTTCATCAGTCGGTAAAGAGGCAATGCCTTTTCACCGAGTCGTGAGATGAATCGACTTAATGCGGCTAAGCATCCAGTAAGCTTCTGGACATCGTGCACTCGCACAGGGCGTTTCATTCGGAGAATAGTGCCGATCTTCTCTGGATTAGCGTCGATCCCTCGCTCGGAAACGAGAAAACCGAGTAACTTGCCACCAGGAACTCCGAATGTGCACTTTGATGGATTGAGCTTGATATCATACCTTCTGAGGTTGGCAAATGTTTCGGCGAGGTCAGCGAGCAGGTCGGAACCTTTTCGTGACTTGATGACGATATCATCCATATACGCTTCCACATTCCGACTGATTTGAGTGAGTAGACACTTCTGAATCATTCGCATAAATGTGGCTCCGGCATTCTTGAGGCCGAATGGCATGGTGATATAGCAGAAGCACCCGAATGGAGTGATGAAAGCTGTTTTTACCTCGTCGGGTCCGTACAGACGGATCTGGTGGTACCCGGAGTAGGCGTCTAGAAAAGACAATCTCTCACATCCCGCGGTCGAGTCAACAATTTGATCTATGCGAGGGAGAGGAAAATGATCTTTCGGGCAGGCCCGGTTGATGTGCTTGAAATCAATGCACATCCGGAGCGATTTGTCCTTCTTAGGAACCATGACGACATTAGCGAGCCACTCGGAGTGGTATATCTCTCGGATAAATCCTGCCGCCAACAGTCGAGCCACTTCCTCACCAATGGCTTTTCTCTTCTGGACGGCGGACCGCCGAAGATGCTCTTTGACTGGTTTTGCTGATGAGTCGACTCTTAGGCGATGCTCAGCCAGTCCCCTGGGAACACCTGGCATGTCAGCGGGCTTCCATGCAAAAATGTCCCAGTTCTCAAGGAGGAACTGGATGAGCGCTTCTTCCTATTTCGGGTCGAGTGTTGTGGAGATGTGGGTCGGGGCTGCATCGGGGTCGGTCGGGTGAATGTGAACAGGCTTCGTCTCACCGGACGACTGGAATGCAGATTCTGTGGCGGGTTTCTTGGATCGCAGCAAATCACTCAGATCTGCGTTTTGCTTGTATTCTTCAAACTCGACCGCTGTCACCTGGGAATCAGCAATCTTTGAGCCCTTCTGAAAGCACTCTTCTGCCTTTTTCCGATCACCGGTGACAGTGATCACTCCTTTGGGGCCGGGCATCTTCAATTTGAGGTACACGTAACATGGTCGAGCCATGAACCGTGCATAAGCTGGTCTCCCCAAAATGGCATGATATGCACTCTAAAAATCCACGACCTCAAACGTCAACTTCTCTTTGCGAAAATGTTTCGAATCACCAAACACCACGTCCAGAGCTATTTGGCCGAGTGACTCGGCTTTCTTCCATGGTATAACTCCATGAAAGCTCATGTTACTGGTGCTCAGTCGGGACATCGGAATGCCCATTCCTTTCAGTGTGTCTGCATACAACAAATTCAGCCCGCTGCCACCGTCCATCAACACTTTTGTCAGTCGAGTGCCTTCGACAACTGGATCGACCACCAAAGCTTGCCTCCCAGGGGTGGCAATATGAGTCGGGTGATCAGATTGGTCGAATGTGATGGGTGTTTGGGACCATCTCAGATAATTTGCTTTTGCTGGGGTAACCATGTTCACCTCGCGGTTAATGACTTTCAATCGACTCTTGCTTTCCACATCTGCAAAGATCATCAGAGTGGAGTTGACATGCGGATATCCTTCCTCACTGTCCTCCTTGTCTTCGGCCTTGTCCGACTCCTTTTCCTTGTCTTTAGATTGTTTTCCTTGAAACTGCTGGATCAGGAGTCGACACTGGCGAGTGGTATGCTTTGGGTAAATGATATTCCCCTCTTCGTCTTTCTTCGTGTGGATGTGACACGGCATATCCATCACGTCGTTCCCTTCTTTATCCTTTACCTTCTTAGGGTTCCAGGATCCTTTTGGTTTCCCTTTAAACTTTCCCTGAGTCACGGCCAGAGCCTCTCCAGGAGCTGCCGGTTCAGCCTTCCGCTTCTGTTTCCGACTGGTGTTTCCCTTCTCCGACTGACTCGGCTTGTGCTTGCCGCTTCGGAGTCGGTCTTCTTCTTCGCCGTTGGCGTACTTGGTAGCTATTTCCATCATCCGACTCAGGGTCATGTCTCCGGTTCGACCAAATTTCAAACTCAATTCTCTGTTCTTGACACCATCCTTGAAGGCACAGACTGCCTGATGATCAGACACATTCTCCACTGTATGGTGCAAAGTGATCCATCTCTGAATATACTCCCTGAGAGTCTCATTGGTCTTCTGCACGCAGACTTGCAGCTCCGTCAATCCAGCCGGTCGCTTGCAAGTTCCTTCAAACGTTCTGACGAACACTCGGGACAAATCTTCCCAAGTGTAAATGCTGCTAGGAGGTAACTGATTCAACCACGCTCTGGCAGAACCTTCCAACATGAGGGGCAAATGCTTCATGGCCACCTCGTCATTCCCACCACCAATCTGAACCGCCACTCGGTAGTCCTCAAGCCAAGTTTCAGGCTTAGGCTCACCGGTGAACTTGCTGACTCCTGTTGCCAACCTGAAATTGGGAGGAATCACTGCGGCTCTGATAGCTCTGCTGAAACATTCCGGATCAGAAATGTGCACTCGACTGCTCGTGGGCGCATCTCTGTCGAGTCCACCCCGATGGGCTCTGTTCCGGCCGACCAAGCCTTGCACGATAATGGATCGCGCGTCGAAGCCTGGTTCCCTGGGGTCGACTGGAACTCTTCGCCCCGCACTGAGCTGACGTCTGTCATCTTGCTGCCGAGGAGCGTAAGACCCACCCCTCGGAGGGGAAGTGGGCACTCGACGCCTATCATCTCGGTCGTGTCGGTCTCCATATTGGTCTCGCCGATTCTCGCGCCCCTCACGCCGCGGAGGCGATCTGAGACTGTGAGCCGACTGAACCGTATTCGCAGCGACGGATCGATTGTGAATTCTGTTGCGCGACTGCGACACGGCTGAATTCTGATCTCCTGCCGCCCGGAGCAGATCCCTGATCTGCATCAAGCCTCTGCCAGCTTCTGACTGAGAGGGCTGGATGGACTCTGCAATACGGGTCGCAGCCGCTAAATTCTGGATTGGGGTTCGATATACCTGAGTCGGCGGGAAGAGTTGACGTCGACTGGCGTCGGGAACTCGTTGCCGTGCGCGCTCGTTGAGTGCTTGCTGAAGATTCTCCAGGCGAGCGCGTTCGGCCAAATTGGCCAAACGTGCCTCCTCTAAGGCGCGAGCCTCGGGGGTTTCTCCTGCGATGGGAGTATGCAGGGCATCCATGTTCCTGCGGCGAAGTTCCTCTCTTTGCAGAGAGTCGAGTGGCTCGGGCTGGTACTCTTCGTGGTCTCGTGCGGGGTCGCCTCCGTCGCCTGCCCCACCATCACGGGCGAAGCCAGGGGGGCTGCGAGGCTCGTCGACCATCAGGATTTCCGCCGCTGGATCACTGCTATCGCATTCGGATGCAGTCTCTACGGAGCCAGTCGACAGATCGAACAGACCGTAGAGAGATTCGTCGGGCTTGATTGCCGCAACTTGGGTGGTGGCCGTCTGGCGAGCCACCGCGTGTCTCACCCACCGCTGAAGCCTCGACCGACCCGAGCGCTTGCGCTGGCGGGAGACCGGGAGGGTGGTCGATAGGGGAGTCGACCGATATGGGGTCGACGGTTGCCGCAGCAGAACGCCGCGGACACATGCGCGAAAATGCGTCGCACCGCGGACGGGGAGCGCATCGACGTCGAGTGGAGCCTCCTGGAGCCAGGCGGAGTCGTCGGCGACGAAGGTGAGAGCACCGAGACGAATCTCTCGACCCTCGACCAAAACTCCAGCAGCTACCATGATGAAAGTACTCGGAAGAATCGCAACTTCTCCACAAAATCGCTAAAACACCTGCCCCACGGTAGGCGCCAACTGTCGTGGATCTAAGTCTGACAGTAGAGTGGGGGGTAGGTATGGAGAGGCAAGGTCCTAGCTATGGAGAGGTTGTAAACACAAGAGATGTACGAGTTCAGGCCCTTCTCGGAGGAAGTAAAAGCCCTACGTCTCGGAGCCCGGAGGCGGTCGAGTGGATTACGTGTATATGAATTACAGGGTGCCGAACCCTTCTACCTGTGGAGGGGGGTGGCTTATATAGAGTGCGCCAGGACCCCAGCCAGCCCACGTAGGAGAGGGTTTAAGGTGCGTTAAGTCCGGGGCGTTACTGGTAACGCCCCACATAAAGTGTCTTTACTATCATAAAGTCTACTTAATTACAGACCGTTGCAGTGCAGAGTGCCTCTTGACCTTCTGGTGGTCGAGTGAGTCTTCGTGGTCGAGTCCTTCAAGTCAGTCGAGTGAGTCCCTCGTAGGTCGACTGGAAGGTGATCTCTTCTAAGGATGTCCTTGGGCAGGGTACTTAGATCAGGTCTGTGACCCTACCCTAGGTACATGACTCCATCACCCAGCACATGACATTGTGCAATATCTTATCATATGCTTTCTCCAAGTTAGAACACCATATGTTGGTCATTCTTTTTCTCCGTGTATCTCTCCATAAGTTGCTATACCAAGAATATGACTTCCATGATCGATCTCCCAGGCATGAAACCAAATTGATTTTTGGTCACGCTTCTCATTCTTCTTAAGTGGTATCAATGACTCTCTCCCATAGCTTTATTGTATGGCTCATCTGTTTAATTTTATGGTAATTAATACAACTCTGAGCCCCCTCTTGTTCTTGAAGATTGATACTAGGAGTATACCTGGCCATCTGCCGGGCAGGCTTCGGGTCGGGCCTGCCAAAGCCCGAGGCAGAAAACCTAGGTCCGAGCCCGCCCCGGCCATCGGGCCTGGTTTTTGAGCCCAAGCCCGGCCCGAAGGTGATAAAGCCCGTCGGGCCTCGGGCCACGGGCCGAGCCCCTTTAGTAAATCGTGAAAATGGGCCCGGCCCAGCCTTCAGGCTAATCTAGGCCCGGTGTAGCGTCGGGTCGGGCCGGGTTGGGCTTTTTCGGGCCGGTCGGGCCGGGCTGTCCATGACCAGGACTAACTAGGAGTTATATACTCAGTCTTCATTCTTCTGGCATTTTATTTGCCCGAACTACGCTATGCCCCGAGGTCTCTTCACACCACAATGGGGATACAACGAGAACCCATTTTCTCTTCGGTAGATGTCATCATACGATGTGGCCTTCTTGGCCATCTTGTACATCTTCTGCAAGAAAAGAAAATGTACTGCTGTCATGTTTTAGATGGTCACGTACCGCGTGAAAGGAGGCTAGCCGGGTAGCCAGGGGACAGGGGTCGATGGCAGAGAGCGCACAGAGCCGAGCCATGTTGACCAGGCGAGGCCCCATGCACAGCCCCATGCGTTTCACGGACGTAGATCTGGGCATCTGGCCTTGCCCGTATCGCAATCTCGTGACACATCCATACGCGCGTGTACGGTGCGAGCGTCTACCCGGCATGCGCGCCGGGATTCCTTGTACGGTGAGAGCGTGCCCGGCCCGGCGCTGGGCATGCATGGACGCGGTCTCGGGTGTGCCGTGCTGTGGCTCCTGCATAGAGCCCGACGAGCCATGAGGCGTCGCCGCCCGTGGCACACTGCACGGCACGTGAAGCGCGCTTTCGCTACGGCGTTGAAGGGTGCGGCCGCAGTGGGAAGCGGCGTGTCACCGGTGCGGTCGGCCGGCGTGTCCAGGGAACGGAACGGAGGCATTTAAGGAAAAAACCTCCAAGGTGCAGCCTGCAGCAAGCAAAACCATGGCCGAAGCGTCGTCGGTCTTTCCCAGCAGTTTGACAGTTCCAGTAATTGCATCCCGTCAAAGTTCCGGAGCACCAGCGAAGGTGTCAGCGGTGGAGTGTCCCGTACATGTAGCCAGCCCCTACTGACAGTCTGACACCGACAGCCGACGTCAAGCGGCAGCGTCGCGTCCCTTCGCTTCTCTCTACTCAAAGAACCTGCGCGAGCTCCATACCACTCTTGCCTCTATCCACAGCGTGTTCATTCCAACACAAGAACAACACACACGACGCGCACTCGCACCAGCCAGCCACGGAGGAAGAAAGGCGCACTCCAGAGATGACCGAGCGAAGGCAGGAACACTCGCCGCCGTCCAAGCTCCCCCGCCTCTCCGGCCCCGACGCCGACGACAACGACGGTAGGGAACCGTCTGCCTCAGGCAAGCAAGTGATTCATTCATTAGTCTTTGACGTGCGTTGCTTGGATTAGGCGCAGGGACGGTGACCATGGCGGCGCCGTCGCCGCTGGTTCTTGGGCTGGGTCTCGGCGTAGGCGGCAGCAGCAGTGACAGTGGACGTGGCGACGCGGAGGCATCTGCGGCGACGCGGCCATCGGCGCTGACGTTCATGCAGCGGCAGGAGCTGGAGCACCAGGTGCTCATCTACCGCTACTTCGCCGCCAACGCTCCCGTGCCCGTGCACCTCGTCCTCCCCATCTGGAAGAGCGTCGCCGCCTCCTCCTCCGCCCCGCAGAGGTTCCCATCCCGTACGTGCCGCGCGCTCTCCTCCTCGTACTAGTTTCCCCCCGGCGTTTACTGTCTGTTTGTTTTGGATTAATTGGTTGGTTATCGCCGATGTTGATCGTTTGGTTTGTGCAGTGGCGGGACTGGGGAGCATGTGCTACGACCACAGGAGCAGCATGGAGCCGGAGCCGGACCGGTGCCGGCGCACGGACGGCAAAAAGTGGCGGTGCTCGCGCGGCGTGATGCCGGGGCACAAGTACTGCGAGCGCCACGTCCACCGCGGCCGCGGCCGTGCAAGAAAGCCTGTGGAAGCCGCGCCGGCCACATCAGCCATCCCGATCCGCGCAATGCACGCCGCCGACGCGCAGGGCGCCACAAGCGCGCACGCGGCGCCACCGCAGCGCCTCGGCTTCTCCTCCCCCGCCGGCGTCTACCTGGCCCACGGCACCGCCCGTGCCACCTGACCTGATGACGGCATTTTCTTCAGTTAGCTACAGATGTTTTGCTTCCTTGTTTGTGCTAATCTGTAGCGGGAAATCTCCGAGGATTATGCTGTACTGGTGCTGGTAATTTTTATTTTCGCCTTGACCACGCCTCGGTGTTCCCGAGTCGTCAAAGTTCGATGGCATGCGTAGGGGGGTTCGTGCTGCCCTGTTTACTCTGTCTGTGCAGTGACACTGACATGTCTGATGCCGCAGGCGAGTTGTTTTTCATTTGTTGTAGTGGAAGACGCGCCTGGGTGCGGGGGTATGGGCGGGGCCCCGGCTAGTGGGGGTTCTGGGGCTGAGGGCCATGCTGAACGACCGGTCAGATGCTGGGGCGCAGACGCTGGACCCGTCCGTGGTGCAGACTGCAGAGTGGCCCGACCGAAGACCAGCTCGCCGCAGCGACCAATACTCGAAAGAAACTTCGTGAAAAAATCCTACCTCCTCCGTCCAAAAAAACTCAAACTTGACGGAGGGAGGACTATCTATCCATTACAATATGAGAGGAGATGAACTATCTATCTATTTCAATATGAGGGGACAACGAACTATCTATCCATTTCAATATGAAAGGACAACTAACACCAGAAATAATAAAAATTACATCTAGATTCATAGAGCATCAAACGATGACTGCAAACACTGTAGCGAGCCCAAGGCGTGCCGCTGTCATCGCTCCTCACTCACCGGAGCATGGGCAATATTGTTGTAGTAGACAGTCGGAAAGTCGCCTCCTCACTCACCGGAGCCTGGCGATACTTGTTACAGTAGACAGTCGGGAAGTCATTGTGCTAAGGCCTCGTAGGATCGGCCAACCAGAACATCAAATGCCGTCGATGAATAGTAGTGTAGATCGACAGGATCCAACATGAAGACACACGAATGTAGACAAATGACGAATAAATCCGAGCAAATCCACCAAAGGCAGTTCTGTCAAAGACACACCTTCACACGCCCACCGACGATGCTAGATGCACCATCAGAAAGGAGGCTATGCGGGAAGAACCTTATTTTATTTTCAAGGAGCCGTCGCCGTCTCGCCTTTCTGAGAAGGACACAAACCCTAACAAACTCAAAAACACATCTAAAAATGGTGTCCTCCTACCGCCAAGGACCGGGATCCACCACATCCCCATGGCGCTAAGGCCACCGGAGACAAGGCGGCCCGACGTCGTTGCGAGGCGAGGGAACCCTAATTTTTTGGGGGAGGAGACGGCTGCTTGACCCTCCTCCCCCTTTTTTTGCGTAGAGTACATCCTGATGTTAATTAATGACCATGATTAGACTTGTTTTATTCGAAAGAGACTTTCAATCTATTTATAATTTGTCATGGATGTACAAAAAACATCAAAATTAACAAAAAAAACAACAACTACAAGCATAGGAGTGATCGAGTGAGCCGACGGTGCGCCGCCGTCATCGCTCCTCACTTGTTGAAGCTGAGCAAACCTGGTTGTAGAAGACGATCGGGAATTTGTTGAGCTAAGTGAAGGAAATATGTCCTAGATGCAATAATAAAGTTGTTATTTTATATTTCCTTATATCGTGATAAATGTTTATTATTAATGCTAGAATTGTATTAACCGGAAACTTGATACATGTGTGGATACATAGACAAAACACCGTGTCCCTAATAAGTCTCTACTAGACTAGCTATAACCAAAGATGGTTAAGTTTCCTAACCATAGACATGTGTTGTCATTTGATGAACGGGATCACATCATTAAGAGAATGATGTGATGGACAAGACCCATTCGTTAGTTTAGCATCATGATCGTTTAGTTTTATTGTTATTGCTTTCTTCATGTCAAATACATATTCCTTCGACTATGAGATTATGCAATTCCTGGATAACGGAAGAATACCTTGTGTTCTATCAAAGATCACAACGTAACTGGGTGATTATAAAGTTTCTACCGGAGAGACAAGACGAAAACATGTGCCAACCCCTATGCATAAGTTCACAAGGTCACAGAACCCACAAGTTGATCACCAAAACATACATCAAGTGGATCACGTGAATATCCCATTGTCACCACAGATAAGCACATGCAAGACATACATCAAGTGTTCTCAAATCCTTAAAGACTCAATCCAATAAGATAACTTCAAAGGGAAAACTCAATCCATTACAAGAAGGTAGAGGGGGAGAAACATCATAAGATCCA
Source organism: Triticum aestivum (assembly GCF_018294505.1). Taxonomy (NCBI): domain Eukaryota; kingdom Viridiplantae; phylum Streptophyta; class Magnoliopsida; order Poales; family Poaceae; genus Triticum; species Triticum aestivum. The sequence continues at coordinate 602,777,099 of NC_057798.1, read as the reverse complement.
ACTATAATAGCAAAGCTCGCGGTACATCAAGATCATGCCAAATCAAGAACATGAGAGAGACAGATCAAACACATAGCTACTGGTACATACCCTCAGCCCCGAGGGTGAACTACTCCCTCCTAGTCATGGAGAGCGCCGGGATGATGAAGATGACCACTAGTGATGGATCCCCCCCTCCAGCAGGGTGCCGGAATAGTGTCCCGATTTGTTTTTATTAGCTACAGAGGCTTGCGGCGACGGAACTCCAGATCTTGGTTCTGTTCTGGAAGTTTGGGGATGTATAAGAACTGTTGTCATCGGGAACAAGTCAGGGGGGGTCCCCGAGTCAGCCACGAGGTAGGGGGCAAGCCCAGGGGGTAGGGCGAGCCCTCCAGCCTCGTGGTTGACTCGGGACTCTTCTGGTCCATCTCCGATGCTTCGAGGGCTTCTTCTGGTCCAAAAATAATCTCCGTAAATTTTCAGGTCAATTGGACTCCGTTTGATAGTCCTTTTCTGTAGAACTCAAAAACAAGGAAAAAACAGAAACTGACACTGGGCTCTAGGTTAATAGGTTAGTCCCCAAAATCATATAAAGTAGCATATAAATGCATATAAAACATCCAAAACATATAATATAATAGCATGGAACAATAAAAACTTATAGATACATTGGAGACGTATCAGCCTTAGGAAGGAGCACACCAGCCCACAGAGGGGTAGCGTGCCCCCCCCCAAGGAAGGAGGCCGAATAGGATTAGGAGGAGGGGTGACGCCCCCCTCTTTCCTTCTCCCCGCTCTCTTTCCCTCTTTCCCCTTCCGGTAAAAGGAAGGGGGGGCGAATCCAACTAGGAGCTCAAGAAGGATTCCTCCTACTTGGGTGCGCCTAGGGCTGCCTCTCTCCCTCTCCCTCCTTTATATACGTGGGGAGGGGCACCTAGAACATGCATGAACTATTCCTAGCCGTGTGTGGCGCCCCCCTCCATAGTTTATGCCTCCGGTCATATTCTCGCAGTGCTTAGGCTAAGCCCTTGCGCGGATCACTTCACCATCACCGTCACCATGCCGTCGTGCTGACGGAACTCATCTACTTCCTCGACACTCTGCTGGATCAAGAGATCGAGGAACATCATCACGCTGAACGTGTGCAGAACTCGGAGGTGCCATACGTTCGGTACTTGATCGGTCGGAACGAGAAGAAGTTCGACTACATAAACCATGTTGGCGAACGCTTCCGCTTTCGGTCTACGAGGGTACGTGGACACACTCCCCCCTCTTGTTGCTATGCATCTCCTAAATAGATCTTGCGTGAGCGTAGGAAATTTTTGAAATTGCATGCTAAGTTTCCCAACAGTGGCATCCAAGCCAGGTCTATGAGTAGATGATATGCACGAGTAGAACACAAAGAGTTGTGGACGGTGATCTTCATACTTCTTACCACCAATGTCTTATTTTGATTCGGCGGTATTGTTGGATAAAGCGACCCAAACAACCTTACATGACCACGTTCATGAGACTGGTTCCACCGACAAACATGCAACTAGTTTCGCATAAAGGTGGCTGGCGGGTGTCTGTTTCTCCCACTTTAGTTGAATATTCAAATCCATAAGATTCAAAACAAAATTTTAATATTGACATGAAAACAATAATACTTCAAGCATACTAACAAAGAAATCATGTCTTCTCAAAATAACATGGACAAAGCAAGCTATCCCTACAAAATCATATAGTATGGCTATGCTCTATCTTCATCACAGAAAACATTTAAATCATGCAAGCCAAGCAATTGTTTCATACTTTTGATGTTCTCAAACTTTTTCAATCTTCACGCAATACATGAGCGTGAGCCATGGACATAGCACTATAGGTGGAATAGTACGGTGGTTGTGGAGAAGACAAAGAGAGGGAGATAGTCTCACATCAACTAGGCGTATCAACGGGTGGTGGTTGTGGAGATGACAAAAAGAGGGAGATAGTCTCACATCAACTAGGCGTATCAACGGGCTATGAAGATTCCCATCAATAGATATCAATGTGAGTGAGTAGGGATTGGCATGCAACGGGTGCACTAGAGCTATAAGTGTATGAAAGCTCAAAAAGAAACTAAGTGGGTGTGCATCCAACTTGCTTGCTCATGAAGACCTAGGGCATTTGAGGAAGCCCATCGTTGGAATATACTAGTAAAGTGATGAGATCAAATCAATAATTCAAGAACCAGATACTCAAGATATCCATAACTGGGGACACGGCTAACCATGATTAGTTTATACACTCTGCAGAGGTTTGCGCACTTTTCCCCACAAGACTCAATCTCCTCCGTTGGATTTCTCGCACTACATGATGTTTGAGAAACAGATGACCGAGATACAGTCTTTCAGAAACATTTACTCTCTACTCCGGGCGGACCGGTACACCTACAACCCCCCTACATCTGCTAGTCCACCTCTTCGAGCTCACGCAAATTACTCAACTATGCCAAAGCCCATAATGGCTTGTGGCTGCACACGGAAGTTTCTAGCATGAATAATCTTATGATCCGTTTGAGCCTGGGTGGCATTCCATAGGGTGATCACACGGGTACTCCGGGATCCCCTTGGGCAAGCACTGGGTTCTCCAAGTGCCCGAGCAAACCACTGGGTGCTCCAGGGTGCCCCAACCAATCCACCCATATGTATATTAAAGTAGCCACCTTAAGTTAAACCCTTAATTAACTATATCTCTCACATCTTTCATGAATTCTCTCAAATCAAACCACGTCAACGAGCATAGCATAGTAGTATAAGCATAACGTAGTATCACCCAAGGTTTGAATAAAAGGCAATAGGTTCCTACCTCATCAACTACTTCCCAAAACCCACATGTTATCAAACCTACTCATGCAATGTTTGAGGGTTGAAACTAATGCATAAAAACTAGGTAATAAAGGGATATGATCAAAGTGTGAACTTTCCTTGTACTATTGAAGAAGATGATTCGCACTCCTAACTCCTGATAGTTCTATTTGTCACACTCCAGTCAATCTATCGTAAGCAAGCAATTGCATACATAAGCACTCATGCACAAGAATTGAAGAAAAGATCTTGGAAAGCTTCGAAAACAAGCAATTAACTCTTGCATCATAAAAGAATTTCTAACAGTACCAAAATTAGGTGGATTTTGCCTTATCAGAAAGTTTAGGTCAAGAGCTTCGATTTGCAAAAAGAATCAACTAAATCGGAGTTATAAAACTCGAGTTATGAATAAAAGAAGTTTGAATTCAAATCTATTTGAAAACAGATTTTAAACTTTCAAAAATATGTTTAAGTTGTTTTACTAGATAGAAGGGATCATAATGAAGAAGTGGGCGTTGGTTTCACTGGATTTTGATAAACGAGCAAAAAGTTACAATCGTTTGAAAACTAGGGGCTAATCCGCGAAAAAAAATCACAGATGGGTCCCTGGCCGAAAATAAACAAGCTAACGAACAAAGTTCGCTACAGAAGAATGAGCGACGAATTCGTCCGCTACCGAGGCTAAACTAGTGAGCGTTCGCTATTTAGAGAATAACGGTTCGACATAAAAAAACTAACAAATCTAATCCTAGCCGTAGGTCTATGATCGGATGGGCGAGGGCGGCCGGTGGCTTACCACAGCGGCGGCGGTTGTCGACGGCGAAGAAGACAGTGGGGCGGCGGCGGCTGCGAGCGGGGAGGCGGCTCCGGTCGTCCTCTAGCTCGGGCGAAACCACAAGGAGGTGCGGCTCGACGAGGCGAAGGCGATGGCGGCGTTGGCGGTGGTCGAGGGCGGCTGCTGCGCGAGCGGGTGACAGCGGCGACTGTGCGGCGGCGGCGCGAGATGCGACGTGGTGTGGAGGAGAGAGGGGAAAAACGGGTGGGTGCGGCACTATATAAAGGCCAGGGGCGGATGACGGCTTGCGGGAGGGGCCGAAGGAGTCTGGAGGTGGCACGGACATCGAGGTCGGCACGGTGGCGCTCCGTGTGATGTCTACTACACAACCTTCTTCTTGTAGACGTTGTTGGGCCTCCAAGTGCGGAGGTTTGTAGGACAGTAGCAAATTTTCCTCAAGTGGATGACCTAAGGTTTATCAATCCGTGGGAGGCGTAGGATGAAGATGGTCTCTCTCAAACAACCCTGCAACCAAATAACAAAGAGTCTCTTGTGTCCCCAACACACCCAATACAATGGTACATTGTATAGGTGCACTAGTTCGGCGAAGAGATGGTGATACAAGTGCAATATGGATAGTAGATATAGGTTTTTGTAATATGAAAATATAAAAACAGCAAGGTAACAAGTAATAAAAGTGAGTGTAAACGGTATTGCAATGCGTTGAAACAAGGCCTAGGGTTCATACTTTCACTAGTGCAAGTTCTCTCAACAATAATAACATAACTGGATCGTATAACTATCCCTCAACATGCAACAAAGAGTCACTCCAAAGTCACTAATAGCAGAGAACAAACGAAGAGATTATTGTAGGCAGGGGCAGGCCCAGGAATTCAAGACCGTGTATTCAAAATTTGAAAACTCTTTTTTGGAGGCCTATAGCCTTCCTTTTGGTGCGTAAAATTGATTATAGCAACATATTGTACTCATCAAACCAAACCGGTTGGAAGCGACGCTTACCTCCGCAGTTATGTTGCGAAAAATCTTTATTCTCCATCTTTGGTTTACATCGTCCCAATGCAATGTAGGCCCTTCTAACCGAATCTTGGTCATTAACATCATAGCTTGAGATAGGAGTCCTCAACCCAGGATCAAGCACGATGTCATAAATATCATCATCACTGTCCTCATCTGTAGAATTAGATCCATCTATGGCCATAGATTCATCATCATCTTCTGCTATTGGGGACTCTGTGTTAGGAGCTCTCTCAAGTTCAGGTGGTATTGTGTGTGTCTCACTGCCACTTTTCCCTTGGAACATTACCAATTGCAGCTGACTTTCATTGGAAGATGGTGTAGCACTTGTTGGTTCAGAATTTTTCTTTTTTGCAGCAACTCTTTCCAAGAAAGATCTCAAATCAGTAGTATTCTTCCTCTTCATGTTTTACACCCGAGAAGTAAAATTGTTCAAGTTTTAGAATACTAATCGTTATACATATTGCTTACTGTAACAAATTAAGAATGTATAAACATTCTCCCATCACAAACTTAAATGAAAAATTGCACATTCTCATGTCTAAACAATTCATAATTGGCTGCAAACTAGTCTTTACTTAACCAATAATTAAATAAGAAGGTCGAGTGGTGAAAATACTTACTTAGGAGCCGAACTATGCTCCTGCAATAGTGCAGCCTGCTGGACAGTGAGAAGAACTGTGCCTGTTGCTTACAAAATTAGAGTGACAGAACCTACAGAAGTAAAAAAAGGAGACATAACCTGTAAGATGAAATGAGTGGCACTTCAAGTTCAGAGATGAGACGATTTAGAAGTCGGTTGTTGCTTACAAAATCAGTGCTTGTGTATTTGAAACTAAATCAATGCGGTCTGTTGTGCTGTTGTCGATGAGAAAATTTAGAACTTAGACAGAAGGGATGCACGGAGAGGAAGCTAGGGGTTCGTCGCTGCGGACCAGCGGCGCGCCGGGTGCACACGCGCGAAGCGACGGCGGCAACAGCCTTACCGGCCGCCCGGCGGTCGCCTGGCGCAGTGGCTGTGGCGGCGGACCGGGAGTTCTGCTAGTTCGTGTGCGATCTGCGGAGGCGGCTGTGGCGGAGCAGCGGAGGAGAGGTGCCGGTTCGTGATCGATCGAGTTTTTTTGGCGACGATGTATCCGTGCGATGCGCTTCTGGGCCAATGTGTGGACTCGAGAGGAGGGTGGGCTACTGGGCCAGCCAATGTTTTGGGCTTATAAATGCTTAACAAGCACGTTGGCATACCAGTTTCATTTTTTCTTATACTGACATAATATATATACTATATATACCTTCTTTTTTGCCAAAACTAATGGGTATTCAGCTGCATACCCTTGAATTGAGGTGGGCCCACCCCTGATTGTAGGGTACGAAACCACCTCAAAGTTATTCTTTCTTATCGATCTATTCAAGAGTCCATAGTAAAATAACACGAAGTTTATTCTTTCCGTTCGGTCTATCATAGAGTTTGTACTAGAATAACACCTTAAGACACAAGTCAACCAAAACCCTAATGTCACCTAGATACTCCAATGTCACCTCAAGTATCCGTGGATATGATTATACGATATGCATCACACAATCTCAGATTCATCTATTCAACCAACACAAAGAACTTCAAAGAGTGCCCCAAAGTTTCTACCGAAGAGTCAAGACGAAAACGTGTGCCAACCCCTATGCATAGATTCCCAAGGTCACGGAACCCGCAAGTTGATCACCAAAACATACATTAAGTGAATCAATAGAATACCCCATTGTCACCACGGATATCCCACGCATGACATACATCAAGTGTTCTCAAATCCTTAAAGACTCAATCTGATAAGATAACTTGAAAGGGAAAATTCAATTCATTACAAGAGAGTAGAGGGGGAGAAACATCATAAGATCCAACTATAATAGCAAAGGGGGTAGGACGCGCCCCCACCCTCATGGGTACCTCGGGACTCTTTTGGACCATCTCCGATGCTCCATGGGCTTCTTCTGGTCCAAAAATAAGCTCCGCGAAATTTCAAGTCAATTGGACTCCATTTGGTTTTCCTTTTCTGCAATACTCAAAAATAAGGAAAAAACAGAAACTGGCACTGGGCTCTAGGTTAATAGGTTAGTCCCAAAATATAAAATAGCATATAAATGCATATAAAACATCCTAGATGGATAATATAATAGCATGGAGCAATCAAAAATTATAGATGCGTTGGAGACGTATCAAGCATCCCCAAGCTTAATTCCTGCTCGTCCTCGAGTAGGTAATTGATAAAAACAGAATTTTTGATGTGGAATGCTACCTAACATATTTATCAATATTTTTTTTTTATTGTGGCAAGAATATTCAGATCCATAAGATTCAAAATAAAAGTTTAATATTGACATGAAAACAATAATACTTCAAGCATACTAACAAAGCAATCATGTCTTCTCAAAATAACATGGCCAAAGCAAGCTATCCCTACAAAATCATATAGTCTGGCTATGCTCTATCTTCATCACACAAAACATTTAAATCTTGCACAACCCCGATTATAAGCCAAGCAATTGTTTCATACTTTTGATGTTCTCAAACTTTTCCAATCTTCACGCAATACATGAGCGTGAGCCATGGACATAGCACTATAGGTGGAACAGAATGGTGGTTGTGGGGAAGACAAAAAGGAGGAAGATAGTATCACATCAACTAGGCATATCAATGAGCTATGGAGATGCCCATCAATAGATATCAATGTGAGTGAGTAGGGATTGCCATGCAACGGATGCACTAGAGCTATAAGTGTATGAAAGCTCAAAAAGAAACTAAGTGGGTGTGCATCCAACTTGCTTGCTCACGAAGACCTAGGGCAATTGAGGAAGCCCGCCATTGGAATATACAATCCAAGTTCAATAATGAAAAATTCCCACTAGTATATGAAAGTGACAACATAGGAGACTCTCTATCATGAAGATCATGGTGCTACTTTGAAGCACAAGTGTGTTAAAAGGATAGTAGCATTGTCCCTTATCTCTTTTTCTTTCTTTTTTTGTTTGGCTTCTTTGGCCTCTTTTTTTCATTGTCTTCTTTGACCTTTCCTTTTTTTATTTCCTCACACGGGACAATGCTCTAATAATGATGATCATCACACTTCTATTTATTTACTACTCAATAATTACAACTTGATACTTAGAACAAAATATGACTCTATATGAATGCCTCCGGCGGTGTACTAGGATGTGCAATGAATCAAGAGTGACATGTATGAAAGAATTGTGAAGGTGGCTTTGCCACAAATACGATGTCAACTACATGATCATGCAAAGCAATATGACAATGATGAAGCGTGTCATAATAAACAGAATGCTGGTAAGTTGCATGGCAATATATCTCGGAATGGCTATGGAAATGCCATAATTGGTAGGTATGGTGGCTGTTTTGAGGAAGGTAATGGTGGGTGTATGGTAATGGTGAAAGTTGCGCGTCACAAGCGAGGCTAGCAATGGTGGAAGGGTGAGAGTGCGTATAATCCATGGACTCAACATTAGTCATAAAGAACTCACATATTTATTGCAAAAATCTATTAGTTATCAAAACAAAGTACTACGCGCATGCTCCTAGGGGGATAGATTGGTAGGAAAAGACCATCGCTTGTCCCCGACCGCCACTCATAAGGAAGACAATCTATAAATAAATCATGCTCCGACTTCATCACATAATGGTTCAACATACGTGCATGCTACGGGAATCACAAATTTTAACACAAGTATCTCTCAAATTCACAACTGCTCAACTAGCATGCCTCTAATATCACCATCTTCATATCTCAAAACAATCATAAGGAACCAAACTTCTCATAGTATTCAATGCACTTTATATGAAAGTTTTTATTATATCCCTCTTGGATGCCCAAAGCAAATTACCATGTTGTTCTAAAGACTCTCAAAATAATATAAGTGAATCATGAGATTTCATCCATTTCTTCAAAATAAAACTACCGTCGTGCTCTAAAAGATATAAGTGAAGCACTAGAGCAAACGACAAACTACTCTGAAAGATATAAGTGAAGATCAATGAGTAGTCGAATAATTATGCAACTATGTGAAGACTCTCTAACATTTAAGAATTTAAGATCTTGGTATTTTATTCAAACAGCAAGAAAAACAAAATAAAATAAAATGATGCTCCAAGCAAAACACATATCATGTGGTGAATAAATATATAGCGCCAAGTAAAGTTACCGATGAACGAAGACGAAAGAGGGGATGCCATCCGGGGCATCCCCAAGCTTAGGCTCTTGGTTGTCCTTTAATATTACCTTGGGGTGCCTTGGTCATCCACAAGCTTATGCTCTTGCCACTCCTTATTCCATAGTCCATCGAATCTTTACCCAAAACTTGAAAACTTCACAACACGAAACTTAACAGAAAACTCGTAGGCTCCGTTAGTATAAGAAAATAAATCACCACTTAGGTACTGTTGTGAATTCATTATAAATTCATATTGGTGTAATATCTACTGTATTACAACTTCTCTATGGTGCATACCCTCCGATACTAGTCATAGATTCATCAAAATAAGCAAACAACACACGAAAAACAGAATCTGTCAAAAACGGAACATTCTGTAGTAATCTGTATCAAACGTATACTTCTGGAACTCCAAAAATTCTCAAATAAATTGGTGAAACTGAGGAATTTGTCTATCAATTATATGAAAAAATAATCAACCTAAAATCACTGTCCAGTAAAAAATGGCAGCTAATCTCGTGAGCGCAAAAGTTTCTGTTTTTTACAGCAAGATTGCAAAGACTTCACCCATGTCTTCCCAAAGGTTCTACTTGGCACAAACACTAAATAAAACAATAAAACCACATATAAAAAAAGTCTAGATGAATTACTTATTAATAAACAGGAGCAAAAGGCAAAGAACAAAAATAAAAATTGGGTTGCCTCCCAGCAAGCGCTAACGTTTAACGCCCCTAGCTAGGCATGATGATTTCAATGATCCTCATATAAAAGATAAGAATTGAAACATAAAGAGAGCATCATGAAGAATATGACTAACACATTTAAGTCTAACCCACTTCCTATGCATAGGGATTTTGTGAGCAAACAATTTATGGGAACAAGAATCAACTAGCATAGGAAAGCAAAACAAGCATAACTTCAAGATTTTAAGCACATAGAGAGGAAACTTGATATTATTGCAATTCCTACAAGCATATATTCCTCCCTCATAATAATTTTCAGTAGCATCATGAATAATTTCAACAATATAACCATCACCTAAAGCATTCTTTTCATGATCTACAAGCATAGAAATTTTATTACTCTCCACATAAGCAAATTTATTCTCATCAATAGTAGTCAGAGCAAACTAAACAAAATAACTATCATGTGAAGCATAATCCAATTGAAAATTAAAATCACAATGACAAGTTTCATGGTTATCTTTATTCTTTATAGCATAGGTGTCATCACAATAATCATCATAAATAGGAGGCATGCTTTCATCATAATATATTTGCTCATCGAAACTTGGGGGACTAAACATATCATCTTCATCAAACATAGCATCCCCAAGCTTGTGACTTTGCATATCATTAGCATCATGGGTATTCAAAGAATTCATACTAACAACATTGCAATCATGCTCATCATTCACATATTTTATGCCAAGCATTCTATGTAATTCTTTTTCTAGTACTTGAGCACAATTTTCCTCCCATCATTTCACGAAAGACATTAAAAAGATGAAGCATATGAGGAACCCTCAATTCCATTTTTTTGTAGTTTTCTTTTATAGAATAAACTAGTGATAAAACAAGAAACTAATAGATTTGATTGCAAGATCTAAATATATACGTTCAAGCACTCACCTCCCCGGCAACGACGCCAGAAAAGAGCTTGATGTCTACTACACAACCTTCTTCTTGTAGACGTTGTTGGGCCTTCAAGTGCGGAGGTTTGTAGGACAGTAGCAAATTTCCCTCAAGTGGATGACCTAAGGTTTATCAATCTGTGGGAGGTGTAAGATTAAGATGGTCTCTCTCAAACAACCCTGCAACCAAATAACAAAGAGTCTCTTGTGTCCCCAACACACCCAATACAATGGTAAATTGTATAGGTGCACTAGTTCGGCGAAGAGATGGTGATACAAATGCAATATGGATAGTAGATATATGTTTTTGTAATATGAAAATATAAAAACAGCAAGGTTACAAGTAATAAAAGTGAGCATAAACGGTATTGCAATGCGTTGAAACAAGGCCTAGGTTTCATACTTTCACTAGTGCAAGTTCTCTCAACAATAATAACATAACTAGATCGTATAACTATCCCTCAACATGCAACAAAGAGTCACTCCAAAGTCACTAATAGCAGAGAACAAATGAAGAGATTATTGTAGGGTACGAAATCACCTCAAAGTTATTTTTTCTGATCGATCTATTCAAGAGTCCGTAGTAAAATAACACGAAGTTATTCTTTCCGTTCGATCTATCATAGAGTTCGTACTAGAATAACACCTTAAGACACAAATCAACCAAAACCCTAATGTCACCTAGATACTCCAATGTCACCTCAAGTATCCATGGGTATGATTATACGATATGCATCACACAATCTCAGATTCATCTATTCAACCAACACAAAGAACTTCAAAGAGTGCCCCAAAGTTTCTACCGGAGAGTCAAGACAAAAACGTGTGCCAACCCCCATGCATAGATTCCCAAGGTCACGAAACCCGCAAGTTGATCACCAAAACATACATCAAGTGAATCAATAGAATACCCCATTGTCACCACGGGTATCCCACGCAAGACATCAAGTGTTCTCAAATCCTTAAAGACTCAATCCGATAAGATAACTTCAAAGGGAAAACTCAATTCATTACAAGAGAGTAGAGGGGGAGAAACATCATAAGATCCAACTATAATAGCAAAGCTCGTGATACATCAAGATCGTGCCAAATCAAGAACACGAGAGAGAGAGAGAGAGAGAGAGATCAAACACATAGTTACTGGTACATACCCTCAGCCCTGAGTGTGAACTACTCCCTCCTCGCCATGGCTAGCGTCGGGATGATGAAGATGGCCACCGGTGAGGGATCCCCCCTCCGGTAGGGTGCCGGAATACGGTGTCGATTGGTTTTTAGTGGCTACATAGGCTTGTGGCGGCAGAACTCCCGATCTAGGTTACGTTCTGGGGGTTTCTGTATATATAAGAGGTTTTGGCGTTGGGAACAAGTCAAGGGGGTCTTCGAGGCGACCACGAGGTAGGGGGCGCGCCCAGGGGGGTAGGGCACGCCCCTCACCCTTGTGGGTGCCCCAAGACTCTTCTGGCCCATCTGCGATGCTCCGTGGGCTTCTTCTGGTCCAAAAATAAGCTTCGTGAAATTTCAAGTCAATTGGACTCCGTTTGGTTTTCCTTTTCTGCAATACACAAAAACAAGGAAAAAACAGAAACTGGCACTGGGCTCTAGGTTAATAGGTTAGTCCCAAAAATCATTTAAAATAGCATATAAATGCATATAAAACATCCTAGATGGATAATATAATAGCATGGAACAATCAAAAATTATAGATAAGTTGGAGACGTATCACTGTGATGGCGGTGGACTCCCGAACGGAGTCCCGCTCGCAGACGGAGGCGACGGTCGAGCTGGGCTGGCCGCGGCCTGGCGGGCGAGCTGGGCCGGTCTGGTTCGGTCGGAGAAAGATTTAAAAAAATATTTATAGACAATAATTAAAAGAAAAAAATAAAATAAAAATAAAATATAGGCATATTATATATCAAAAGTTTCATAAAAAGATTTTCTACAACATGAACATTTTTCTAGCGTCAAATAAAATCCACAAAAATTTGAATAAACCAAATAGTGCTACTGGTTTAATTAAAAACCCGATAAAATATTTTTTAAACTACCAAAATGATTTCAAACTCATTTCTCTCCAATTTTCTAATGTAGGGAATCATTTTACCCTATTTTCCATATATTTTATTTTTGGAGAAAATAATTTTAATAAAAACCAAATAACTCCAAACTGAAAATAATTTCAAAGGGATTTTAAATTTGATTCTTTTAAACTTCCAACTCATATTTCATATGATTTGAAGAAGTCATTTTATCTTCTCTCATGAAAATCATTGAGTTACGTAAAGTTTGGGAGTTTGGAATATTTCCAAATGAAATTCAAATCATTTCAAAATCTGTTTCATTTATTTAAATGGAAGAAGTCATATCATCTTCACTCTAGGTTTTTGTGATGAAAAAAATTTGAATTCATGGAGATCGTAAATGCAAGGTGAAAGTTTGGGAACGTCATTTCACTCCCTCTCATTTAACTTTCAAAAAGTTTCAAATTTCACCCAACTTCACACAAGCAACCACACCACAATCAAACAAACAATCAAAACTATTTATTTAATATAACATTCCAAAATTTACAGTTTTGGGATGTTACAAGCCTACCACCCTTAGAATGAATCTCGCCCTCGAGATTCGGAGAGGCTAGCAAGAATTATGTTGGGTTCGGGGGTCTCCTCAAAATCCATTTATCGTCACAGAGGGTCTCGGGTGCTACCACCCTTAGAAACATGGTTACGGTTCCATCAAAACTCATATACTCCATCCTTATTGTTGACAGTGTCGATCTTCTCAGATCTTCAGGAAAAATTCCTTCTGTGGGATCTTCCGGTAGTGGCATAACCTTTTTCCACAATTCTTCTGTATTTTTATCTTGGTAAGGTTCTTCCATGATTGGATCTTCTTAGATGACGGGTCTGGCGCCAATACTAAACAACTATCGATATCTCATGGCGGCCAACAATTTATGGTTTCTCCTGCAGGAAACGGGTCTGGGCTACATTCTCACCGTATGACCTACGTTTGGCAAAAGCTGCCTTGTACATGGGGAAATTGTCATACCATTCTAAGGCTGTAAACAAGGTTTTGATCGTCATCACTCTACTATCGGTAATTCACTCAGATTTACCATCCCATATAGCAAGGTGAATAATAAGAGTAAGTCGGCATGGTGATCAATCCACCCCGCACCCAAATCATTACCTTGTATATGGTTTAGCGAATCTCACATTCTAACACTCGGTCTTCCTCACAAGCATTGCAAAATTTCTCTTGTCGACAAACCAAGTTCGGATAATCCATTGATTCTGCAAGCCAAACAAACATCTATCGTTTCTTCACAACTCTCAGGTTTTGCGTAATCCTATAAAATCGTCTGTTGATAAAGGCATATATTCTTCCAGGGTTTTTCCTTCAGCAAGACTGTGCTTGCTTCTTGGCAGGTCCTAGAGCCTGTGGGTTATGGCCCATCTCATCACTTGTAAACCTTGAACTCATCATCAGGGGCAACTGATCATTATTCCAACATCCAGCTTCCTAGCATTCTTAAATCCATCCAATTCTAGTGTCTCCCTTCCTTCTATTGGTACCAAACCAAGACGTGATTACTCAGACTCATCATGGAGTTACAGTTGCTCCATATTACCAACATTATACCTCCTTTATATCAAATAGTACTTCATCCCTTCATAATCTTGGGGTATCCCACATATCAAGATAAAACTCATACTTATTTTGTCCGTAGTCCACTCCGTGGAATATCATTTTCTTTTCCAGGGGTCAAGGGTCCTCACAGTTACTACCACCCTTGAAATGCATAAACTCATCCATAGACCATATTTCTCATATCCTCAAAAATGGTCAAAATCTTTCTCCATAGAGCAACTACTCATAAAATCCAAATCATTACCAATGATGGTAACTTTATTTATTCTCAAATTATTTTAATCTCCTGCATTTCCATGACATGGCTCAACTCAACACCTCAATATAAAAGAATTGTTCCCACTACTACTATATTTCTCACAGACTCCTCTTTTTAACACGAACATCCTCATTGGGACAATCTCTAGCAAAGTGCCCTACTTCATTACAACAGAAACATATTACTTCTGAAAAGTCTCGCTGTTTCCTTGTGGTTACCTAGCCTCCTTGGGTCGTCGGCTTCCTTTTAGGGCAACCGCTGCAGTAGTGCCCTGAATCTCTGCACCTAAAACATATGATATGATGCAGGTCCTTCTTGGAATCCAATCTATTTCTCTTCCTGGACTTTTCCATTCCAATCAGGGCTTCTATTTCATGTGGGTCATACTCTACTCCCACTCTCGGGAAAGCTACTAGATCCCCATTCAGACAATTCTGGGAGATGTATCCTTCTCCACATGAATAGCATGACTTGGTGCAGGGTTTAATTGGGTCTTCTTTGGGTGTGTCCTCCACCTCTTCCTTCATCACATGTTCTTCTAAAATTTCCTTGAGGGCTCCTTTCATTGTTTCTTTCTTCTTCTGGATGGTTCTTTGTACCATGGGGTAAATGTGACACTAAGCAGGGTAGTGGGTACTCCCTTCACACAAGAAACAAGTAATCTTCCTAGTTGGGCATTCTTCAGCTGGGTGACTTTCTTCACAATGAGGGCATTCATCCTTGTGTTCTTTATTGTGTCCTATTGCTCCACAAAGCTTGCATGCACAAGGTTTCTTCATATCATTTCCATAAGGCTTCATCTTCTCGGACACAAGTCGAGACTTTAGCAGAGTCAACTTAAATTCTTCCCAAGTGGTCACTCTTTGCCATCCATTGATGGTTTGGTACATCCTCCACCAAGTAGCTGCACCTCTTTCAAAGCACTAAAGAGCATGCTGGGACATATCCTTTCTGGCTATAGTGTTATTCTTCATGTGATCTTCCATGTTCTGAATCCATCGGTCCGTGTCCAATTGTGTCATCGGTCCAGAAAATATGGGTTCATCTCCATTCATCCTCTATTAGTCCAAGGGTTTTTGGTAAGAGAGATAGAGGGGGATACACACAATACAAACAATAGTTTTGGAGAGACAGATTTTATTTTTGTGGTTGTCAGAAAAACATCAAACAAATGACAGCTCACAATCATCGCATCTAACATAGGTATATAATAGGCTTTGGTCTTCTAAAGGTCCATAAATATTCAAATCTTCAGAGTATCTTGAGGTTTTGCTCTTCCAGCTTGGCTACTTTCAGCTTCTGGGTTCTGAGTTCTTCACGAAATACCTTCTTAACGAATATGGCTTCCGGAAGGTTCATCTTAAACTTCTTGATGTAATACTCAGCTAAGGTTAAAACTTCATCTTTTGCTGATTAGGTGCTCCATTAGCCCTTTTGTCATCCAATCCTTCCGAAGAAATGCATGCTTAACTCAGCACAGTGACAAATAGCATAAGTGGGCGATGACATCATGGATAGTCGTGTTTATGTCCATGTCATTTCCATGAGCTATCATTCCATACTTGATATTTCTGGCCTTAGGGTTTTCTTGACAAAACTTTGGGTTTTAACG
The DNA here is from genome assembly GCF_018294505.1 of Triticum aestivum. NCBI lineage: Eukaryota > Viridiplantae > Streptophyta > Magnoliopsida > Poales > Poaceae > Triticum > Triticum aestivum. The sequence continues at coordinate 602,761,115 of NC_057798.1, read as the reverse complement.
CTCCATATTCCGGTCTTTCTCCAACACACCTTGATCTCGGGTAGTGAGAACTTCAATAATTTGACAAGTTCCATAAGGGTAACCTTCCTAGGTCATAAATCTGGAAAAATTCTTTAGAGTCTTCAAATTCTCCTAGTCTTTTGAGTCTTCAACAGTTGTAGTTTCCATTATTATAATGCACGGTAAAATCCTCTTCATTTCGAAGTGGTCTTAATTCTCTGATATCTTGTACTTCTTGGAGTGGTCTCATCACTCGAATCTTCTTGTGGTCAAAAGGGGAAAAGGGTATAGTCTAACTAAAAGGGAATATTTGATAAAGCTTAGAAAAGAAGAGAGCTAAAAGATCTTTTGAAAGTAGAGTTTTAGAGAAATCATCTCCTAAGGGCTTGCCAGTTTCTACGGGTCACGTCCTACAGTCAACATGTGCTCTGATACCATCTTGTAGCGACCCGACCCGAATGGATCGAAGTCTCTGTGCTTAAGTTTCATCCCTAGATTGGTATGCTGACACACACAATACTTGAGGATTATATCATAGGTAAATCACATGTATAAAGTAACGTAAATACTATTACCTCAATCCATATAGCGGAAGTAACATCAAAGTTGTGGAGTCCCAACAACACCAACGGCAAATTTGAGTGTAGACATCGTAACCCTAACGTGTCACTTACTCGTCGTAAGATTCTTGCAACATGAGACGTTGCAACCATGTAGGTCAGTACATTGAATGTACTGGCAAATTCACACCATAGGATAATGATGAACAATGGCTATCACTACATGCATATTTGGCTGGTGGAGGCTCTAGGTTAAATTTTGCATAAAGCTAGTTTTTCCCTACAATAAAGGAATACATTTTATTACTACTCCCAAGTTGTACCAATATTTCAAGAACCAGATACTCAAGATGTCCATAACCGGGGACACGGCTAACCATGATTAGTTTATACACTCTACAGAGGTTTGCGCACTTTTCCCCACAAGACTCGATCTCCTCCGTTGGATTTCTCGCACTACACGATGTTTGAGAAACAGATGACCGAGATACAGTCTTTCAGAAACATTTACTCTCTACTCCGGGGGACCGGTACACCTACAACCCCCCTACATCTGCTAGTCCACCTATTCGAGCTCACGCAACTTACTCAACTATGCCAAAGCCCATAATGGCTTGTGGCTGCACACGGAAGTTTCTAGCATGAATAATCTTATGATCCCTTTGAGCCTGGGTGGCATTCCATAGGGTGATCACACGGGTACTCCGGGATCCCCTTGGGCAAGCACTAGGTTCTCCAGGTGCCCGGGCAAACCACTGGGTGCTCCAGGGCACCCCAACCAATCCACCCAGATGTATATTAAAGTAGCCACCTTAAGTTAAACCCTTCATTAACAATATCTCTTACATCTTTCATGAATTCTCTCAAACCAAACCACATCTATGAGCATAGCATAGTAGTATAAGCATAACGTAGTATCACCCAAGGTTTGAATAAAAGGCAATAGGTTCCTACCTCATCAACTACTTCCCAAAACCCACATGTTATCAAACCTACTCATGCAATGTTTGAGGGTTGAAACTAATGCATAAAAACTGGGTAATAAAGGGGTATGATCAAAGTGTGAACTTGCCTTGTACTATTGAACAAGATGATTCACACTCATAACTCCTGATAGTTCTATTCGTCACACTCCGGTCAATCTATTGTAAGCAAGCAATTGCATACATAAGCACTCATGCACAAGAATCGAAGAAAAGATCTTGGAAAGCTTCGAAAACAAGAAATTAACTCTTGCAACAGGAAAAAATTTCTAACAGTACCATAGTTATGTGGATTTGGCCTTACCGGACAGTTTAGGTCAAGAGCTTCGATTTGCAAAAAGAATCAACTAAATCGGAGTTATAAAACTCGAGTTATGAATAAAAGAAGTTTGAATTCAAATCTATTTGAAATTTTTTTAAACTTTCAAAAATATGTTTAAATTGTTTTACTCGATAGAGGGGATCATAACGAAGAAGTGGGCGTTGGTTTCACTGGATTTGGATAAACGTGCAAAAAGTTACAATCGTTTGAAAACTAGGGGCTAATCTACGGGAAAAAAATAACAGATGGGTCCCTGGACGAAAATAAACAAGCTAACGAACGAACGTTTGCTATAGAAGAATAAGCGACGAATTAGTCCGCTACCGAGGCTAAACTAGTGAGTGTTTGCTATTTAGAGAATAACAGTGCGAAATAATAAAAACTAACAGATCTAATCCTAGCCCTAGGTCTACGATCGGACAAGCGAGGGCGACCGGTGGCTTACCGCGGCGGCGGCGGTTGTCGGTGTCGGTGTCAAAACCGGCAGATCTCGGGTAGGGGGTCCCGAACTGTGCATCTAAGACCAATGGAAACAGGAGGCAGGGGACACAATGTTTACCCAGGTTCGGGCCCTCTCTATGGAGGTAATACCCTACTTCCTGCTTGATTGATCTTGATGAATATGAGTATTACAAGAGGTGATCTACCACGAGATCATAATGGCTAAACCCTAGAAGCTAGCCTATGATTATGATTGTTGTAATGTCTATCGACTAGCCTGGCCCTGGTTTATATAATGTACCAGAGGCCTAGGATAACAAGAGTCCTAGCCGAATACGCCGGTGTGGAGGAGTCATTGTCTTGATCACCAAGTCTTGTAGAATCTTCCTTGCGTATACTTCGGCTGTTCGAACTGGCCCATGAGTAAACAACCATGTGGGTCCTCGGCCCAATCCAACTGATCGGGAGACGACGTGGTGAGTACCCCGTAGTCCAGGACACCGTCAGTAACCCCCTGAACCGGTCTTCAAGTTGGGGACGCTCCTCGATTCTTCTGAATTGTTCTTCATCTCGGTCGTCGGTCTTAGAAATTGCTTCAACAAATCTTCTTATCTTCAATCTTGAGGATTGCCGAAGCAAATACGAAGAGTTTACATGTCAGGTATCCGAGGAGCCCCTATAAGTTATCGACTTTTATCAATGCCTTGTTATTTTTATGCCACACCTTGGGTTTGAAGTTATTCCCGGGCGGCAGTGTCCCCTTGCATCCGAGCTCCAACACCAGATTGCATTTGAGGTATCTTTTCCAGCCAAGCACCAATGCCGGACTGCTTCCAAGCTCCAACGCGGGAATGTATCTGAGCTCCAACACCAGACTGTATCCAAGCTCCAACGCCAGACTGTATCCGAGATGTCATAGATCATCTTGGTTCAAAAAAGTTGAAGGAGTTTAGCCGAGCTTAATGCTGGAAATGCTCTCTATGGAGCTAGCCACCGGTGCCCGAGCTTTATGCCGGACTGCTGTTGAGGTGGTGCACCACCCCAACCGCGGGATGATTTTTTACCGGTGCAATTTATTCTCTATCGAGATATATAGCCAGTATATGTTTATCTAGTAGCCCTCAAGGTGTGTGTCAGTCTAAAACCCGAGATGCACCTGAAAGAAAACATGAAACCGTTGTTCCTAGTAGCCCCTGAGACTCAGGTCGATGCGCGAAATCGTCCTGAGAATCAATTCCTAGCTCGGCAACATACGTAGGAATAGAAACACAGTGTAATATATTAGAGATAATAACAGTGATCGGTGAACGGGCCCTTGAGAGAGGGTTTTGAGAAGTTGCCGCAATATATTAGCTTGACTCCAGATAGGTCCAGATGGTACCTATTGTTGTCCAAAGACGCGTTTGCCCATAGTTCGGTCAAGCCGAACACTAAGCACTTTGAATTTTCTGCATTGAACAGGCAACACAGTAGCCCCCGAGACACTGGTCGGTTGGAAACACCAGATCAGGGGATCGATGTGCCCCTTTAATATTTATAAATAATGAGCGCCAAGCCCAGTAGCCCCCGAGTCTTAATGTGGGCACGGGTGGCCGAATTAAGGATCGATATCCATAGTAAAATCACAGATTATGTGTAATGATTCTATGTATCCAAGTACTCTACATCATTAATGCTTGAATCTGTATTGTACAAAACTTTGTTGACCGACCATCGGCTTCAACCTCTTCGGCCAGTAGCCGAGGAGTGTTTTCCTACTTTATAAAGCCGTTTATAAGGGAAAAGATTTATGCAAAACAAGGCAATCCGGCCATACGGTTTTATAAACGAAGGTACGCGGAGAGATATGTTATATTACTTAATGCAAGAAACATCTTCCAAGGAAAATAGTCCCGCTAGCGGTTCCTTTCTTTGGGTCGTCATGCCTATCATGATCATGAAACCTCACCTCCAATCAATGTGGGAGGAAAATATTGAGGATTTAGTTCGGGGAAAGTTCCCGAATTCTATGGTATTAATGAACCAAAATTTTCACTTCCATCATTGCCGACCAATGTGATCCCTTAAGATTGCTAGCTTTCGGCTTCACCCAGTCTGAGGTACTAACTCAGATGGCCCGGTAGTAACAATCACAGAGGTGCTCCCTTTACTGCCTAGCCGAACAATCGGGAACGTAGGGGTAAGCACAGGAGCCAGGCAACCCAGCTTGGACAAAATCTTAAGTCAAATTGATGCATATATAGCAATATCCGAAAACGTTTTTGCCGAATCTCTAAAGGTGTCTGGCGTTTTGATACGTCCATATTGGATCATGCTTTTATATCAATATTTATTGCATTATGGGCTATTATTACACACTATATCTCAATACCTATGGCTATTCTCTCTTATTTTACAAGGTTTACGATGAAGAGAGGGAATGCCGGCAGCGGGAATTCTGGCTGGAAAAGGAGCAAACATTGGAAACCTATTCTGCATTGCTCCAAAAGTCCTGAAACTCCACGAAACATATTTTTGGATTTATTATGAACTATTGAGCGAAAGAAATACATCGGGGGGCCCACACCTTGGCCAGGAGGGGGGGCTCCTACTGGGCGCGCCCCCTGTCTCCTGGCCCCCCTGGTGGCCCTCCGGTGTCCATCTTCCGCTATATGAAGGCTTTTACCCTGGAAAAAATCATGGGCAAGCTTACGGGATGAAACTCCGCTGCCACGAGGCAGAACCAATCTAGGGCTCTGGCAGAGCTGTTTTGCCGGGGACACTTCCCTCCGGGAGGGGGAAATCTTGTATCCAAACCCTAGTTCATCTCTTGTATCCAATCTTGTATCCAAAACCACAAATTGGTACATGTGGGTTGCTAGTAGTGTTGATTACTCCTTGTAGTTGATACTTATTGGTTTACTTGGTGGAAGATCATATGTTCAGATCCTTAATGCATATTATTACACCTCTAATTATGAACATGAATATGCTTTGTGAGTAGTTATGTTTGTTCCTGAGGACATGGGTGAAGTCTTGCTATTAGTAGTCATGTGAATTTGGTATTCGTTCGATATTTTGATGAGATGTATGTTGTCTCTCCTCTAGTGGTGTTATGTGAACGTCGACTACATGACACTTCACCATTATTTGGGCCTAGAGGAAGGCATTGGGAAGTAATAAGTATATGATGGGTTGCTAGAGTGACAGAAGCTTAAACCCTAGTTTATGCGTTGCTTCGTTAGGGGCTGATTTGGATCCATATGTCTAATGCTGTGGATAGGTTTACCTTAATACTTCTTTTGTAGTTGTGTATGCTTGCAATAGGGGTTAATCATAAGTGGGATGCTTGTCCAAGTAAGGGCAGTACCCAAGCACTGGTCCACCCACATATCAAATTATCAAAGTACCGAACGCGAATCATATGAACGTGATGAAAACTAGCTTGACGAAAATTCCCATGTGTCCTCGGGAGCTCCTTTCTCATTATTAGAAATTGTCCAGGCTTAGCCTTTGCTACATAAAGGATTGGGACACCTTGCTGCACTTTATTTACTTTGTTTGCTTGTTACTCGTTACTATTTATCTTATCACAAAACTATTTATCACCTACAATTTCAGTGCTTGCTGAGAAAACCTTACTGAAAACCGCTTATCATTTCCTTCTGCTCCTTGTTGGGTTCGACACTCTTACTTATAGAAAGGACTACGATAGGTCCCCTACACTTGTGGGTCATCAAGACTCTTTTTTGGCGCCATTGCCGGGGAGTGTAGCGCTTTTGGTGAGTGGAACTTGGTAAGGAAACATTTATTTAGTGTGCTGAAATTTTCTGTTACTTGTCACTATGGAAACTAATCCTTTGAGGGGCTTGTTAGGGGTATCTTCACCCCAACCAGAAGAGCAAAGATTTTCTCCTCAACCTACTGAACTTTATGAAAATATTTATTTTGAGATTCCTTCGGGTATGATAGAGAAACTGCTAGCTAATCCATTTTATAGGAGACGGAACATTGCATCCCGATTTACACCTTATCTTTGTGGATGAAGTTTGTGGATTATTTAAGCTTGCAGGTATTCCCGATGATGTTGTAAAAAGGAAGGTGTTCCCTTTATCTTTGAAGGGAGATGCATTGACATGGTATAGGCTATGTGATGATACGAGATCTTGGAATTATAAACGATTGAAGTTGGAATTTCACCAGAAGTTCTATCCTATGCATCTTGTTCATCGTGATCGTAATTACATATATAATTTCTGGCCTCGCGAAGGAGAAAGCATCGCTCAAGCTTGGGGGAGGCTTAAGTCAATGTTATATTCATGCCCCAATCATGAGCTCTCCCGGGAAATGATTATTCAAAATTTTTATGCTCGGCTTTCTCTTAATAATCGCAACCTGCTCGATACCTCATGTGCTGGTTCTTATATGCTGAAGACTATTGATTTCAAATGGGACTTATTGGAAAGAATTAAATGCAACTCTGAAGATTGGGGCTCCGATGATGGTAAGGTGTTAGGTATGACACCTAAGTTCGATTGTGTTAAATCTTTTATGGATACCGATGCTTTTCGTGGATTTAGCGCTAAGTATGGACTTGGCTCTGAGATAGTAGCTTCTTTCTGTGAATCTTTTGCAAATCACATTGATCTCCCTAAAGAGAAGTGGTTTAAATATAATCCTCCTGTTGAAGTGAAAGTAGTTGCACCTATTACAGTTGAAGAAAAGACTATCACCTATAGTGATCCTATTGTTCCTACTACTTATGTTGAGAAACCCCCATTTCCTGTTAGGATAAAGGATCATGCTAAAACTTAGACTGTTGTTCGTAAGAGTAATACTAGGACTTATACACCTCCTGAGCAAATTAATGTTGAACCTAGTATTGCTATGGTTAAAGATCTCTTAGATGATGATTTAGATGGGCATGTTATTTATTTCTGTGATGAAACTGCTAATATTGCTAGACCAGATACTAAGATACATAGACCTGTCGTAGGCATGCCTGTTATTTCTTTTAAAATAGGAGATCATTGTTATCATGGTTTATGTGATATGGGTGCTAGTGCTAGTGCAATACCTTATGATTTATATAAAGAAATTATGCACGACATTGCACCCGTTGAATTAGAAGACATTGACGTTACTATTAAGCTTGCTAATAGGGATACCATTAAACCAATTGGGATTGTTAGAGATGTTGAAGTTTTGTGTGGGAAAGTTAAATACCCTGCTGATTTTCTTGTTCTTGCTTCCCCACAAGATTGCTTCTGTCCAATTATTTTTGGTAGACCCTTCTTGCATACAGCTAGTGCTAAGATTGATTGTGAAAAAGATACGGTCACCATTGGCTTAGATGGTATGTCTCATGAGTTTAATTTTGCTAAGTTTCATAGACAACCTCGTGATAGGGAACCACCTAGTAAGGATGAGATTATTGGTCTTGCTTCCATTGTTGTGCCTCCTACTGATCCGTTAGAACAATATTTGCTAGACCATGAAAATTATATGTTTATGAAGGAAAGAAGAGAAATAGATGAAGTATTCCTTAAACAGGAACCAGTGCTAAAACATAATCTTCCCGTTGAAATTCTTGGGGATCCCCCTCCACCCAAGGGTGATCCCGTGTTTGAACTCAAACCTTTACATGATAATCTTAAGGATGCTTATCTTGATGAAAAGAAAATATATCCTGTTATTATTAGTGCTAACCTTTCAGAGAAAGAAGAAGAAAGATTATTGAAAACTCTGAAGAAGCACCGAGCTGCTAATGGATATACTCTAGATGATCTTAAGGGCGTTAGTCCCACGTTATGCCAACACAAAATTAAATTGGAGGATGATGCCAAACCAGTTAGAGATCCTCAAAGATGACTAAATCCCAAGATGAAAGAAGTGGTAAGAAAGGAGATACTAAAGCTCCTTGAGGTAGGTATAATTTATCCCATTGCTGATAGTGATTGGGTAAGCCCTTTCCATTGTGTTCCTAAAAAGGGAGGTATTACCGTTGTTCCTAATGATAAAGATGAATTGATCCCTCAAAGAATTATTACAGGTTATAGGATGGTAATTGATTTTCGTAAATTAAATAAGGCTACTAAGAAAGATCATTACCCGTTACCTTTTATTGATCAAATGCTAGAAAGACTATCCAAACACACACATTTTTGCTTTCTAGATGGTTATTCTGGTTTCTCTCAAATACCTGTGTCAGCGGGAGATCAATCAAAAACTACTTTTACTTGCCCTTTCGGTACCTTTTCTTATAGACATATGCCTTTTGGTTTATGTAATGCACCTGCTACCTTTCAAAGATGCATGATGGCTATATTCTCTGATTTTTGTGAAAAGATTTGTGAGGTATTCATGGATGACTTCTCCGTTTATGGATCCTCCTTTGATAATTGTTTGAGCAACCTTGATCGAGTTTTGTAGAGATGCAAAGACACTAGTCTCTTTGTAAATTGGGAAAAGTGACACTTTAGGGATAATGAAGGCATTGTCTTGGGGCATAAGATTTTCGAGAGAGGCATTGAAGTTGACAAGGCCAAAGTTGATGCTATTGAAAAGATGCCATGTCCCAAGGACATAAAAGGTATAAGAAGTTTCCTTGGTCATGCCGGTTTTTATAGGAGGTTCATTAAGGACTTTTCTAAGATCTCTAGGCCTCTGACTAATTTGTTGCAAAAAGATATTCCTTTTGTCTTTGATGATGATTGTTTAGAAGCATTTAAAATACTTAAGAAAGCTTTGATCGCTGCACCTATTGTTCAGCCATCTGATTGGAATTTACCATTTGAAATTATGTGTGATGCTAGTGATTATGCTGTAGGTGCTGTTCTAGGGCAAAGAGTTGATAAGAAATTGAATGTTATCCAGTATGCTAGTAAGACTCTTGATACTGCCCAAAGAAATTATGCTACTACTGAAAAAGAATTCTTAGCAGTTGTGTTTGCATGTGATAAGTTTATACCTTATATTGTTGATTCCAAAGTTACTATTCACACTGATCATGCTGCTATTAAATATCTTATGGAAAAGAAAGACGCTAAGCCTAGACTCATTAGATGGGTTCTCCTACTCCAAGAATTTGATTTGCATATTATTGATAGAAAGGGAGCTGAGAACCCCGTTGCAGACAACTTGTCTAGGTTAGAGAATGTTCTTGATGACCCACTGCCTATTGATGATAGCTGTCCTGATGAACAATTAGCGGTCATTAATGCTTCTCATACTGCTCCATGGTATGCTGATTATGCTAATTATATTGTTGCTAAATTTATACCACCTAGCTTCACATACCAGCAAAATAAAAAGTTATTTTATGATTTAAGGCATTACTTTTGGGATGACCCACACCTTTATAAAGAAGGAGTAGATGGTGTTATTAGATGTTGTGTGCCTGAGCATGAACATGAACAGATCGTACGCAAGTGTCACTCTGAATCCTATGGAGGGCACCACGCTGGAGATAGAACTGCACACAAGGTACTACAATCTGGTTTTTATTGGCCTACTCTCTTCAAAGATGCTCGTAAGTTTGTCTTATCTTGTGATGAATGTCAAAGAATAGGTAACATTATTAGACATCAAGAAATGCCTATGAATTATTCTCTTGTTATTGAACCGTTTGATGTTCGGGGCTTTGATTATATGGGACCTTTTCCTGCCTCTAATGGTTATACACATATTTTAGTTGCTGTTAATTACGTTACTAAGTGGGTTGAAGCTATTCCAACTAGTAGTGTTGATCATAACACTTCTATTAAAATGCTTAAAGAAGTTATTTTTCCGAGGTTTGGAGTCCCTAGATATCTTATGACTGATGGTGGTTCACATTTTATTCATGGTGCTTTCCGTAAGATGCTTGCTAAGTATGATGTTAATCATAGAATCGCATCTCCTTATCATCCGCAGTCTAGTGGTCAAGTAGAGTTGATCAATAGAGAGCTCATGTTAATTTTGCAAAAGACTGTTAATAGATCTAGAAAGAATTGGTCCAAAAAGCTCGATGATGCATTATGGGCCTATAGAACTGCATACAAAAATCCTATGGGTATGTCTCCATATAAGATGGTTTATGGAAAAGCTTATCATTTACCTCTTGAACTTGAACATAAAGCATATTGGGCTATTAAAGAGCTCAATTATGACTTCAAACTTGCCGGTGAGAAGAGGTTATTTGATATTAGCTCACTTGATGAATGGAGAGCCCAAGCTTATGACAATGCCAAGCTATTCAAAGAAAAAGTCTAGCGTTGGCATGATAAAAGGATACAAAAGCGTGAGTTTAACATAGGAGATTATGTGTTATTATTCAACTCTCGTTTAAGATTTTTTGCAGGAAAGCTTCTCTCTAAATGGGAAGGTCCCTAAGTTATCGAGGAGGTCTATCGTTCTGGTGCCATAAAGATCAACAACTTTGAAGGCACAAGTCCGAGGGTGGTAAATGGTCAAAGAATTAAACATTATATTTCAGGTAATCCTATTGATGTTGAAACTAATATTATTGAAACCGTAACCCCGGAGGAATACATAAGGGACACTTTCCAGAACGTTCCAGACTCCAAAAAGGAATAGGTATGTGGTACGGTAAGTAAACCGACTCCAAAACAACTCCAATGGCAATTTTTATCAGTTTTGGATTATTTAAGAATTTTAGGAAGAAAGAAGTAGTCCGAAGGGGACACGAGGCCCCCACGAGAGTGGAGGGCGCGCCCACCCTTACTGGGCGTGCCCCCTGTCTCGTGGGCACCTTGTGTGCCTCCCGGACTCCGTTTTCTTGCATGTTATGTATTTTAGTCGGTACAAATTCATTATATATACTCCCGAAGGTTTTGACCACCGTATCATGCAAATATCCTCTGTTTTTGTTTCGAGCTGTTTCTGTTTCAGATCTAGAGCATCATGGCATCTCCAAACGCTCCCAAGGACAAGTTTTTCGAGAGGGTTATCAACCCCTATCTCGCGGAGGTTCTGCCACACCCTCACACCATTGAGATGCGTGAGGGGGTGCTGCACATCCGCGATGTGGAGGGACCAAGGCATACCGGAAGCGTGGAGACAAAGCTCGAAGCCGTGGAACAGCAAGTTTTCAAGTGCCAAGGGATGGTGGAGCATGGACTCAACGCCAACCAGATGATGATCATGGAGTTCACCAACAACCACAAGCTAGATGCCAAAGTCATTGGGGAAACCATCTTCAAGCTTCAAGAGAAGATTGAGCACCTCCAAGCCCAGATCTATGACCTATAAAACCAGAACTGTGAGTATGAATATAGATTCAAGAGGATGAGTTTGTCTACAGATTTGAGGATCCCAGAGACTCGATTATCCTTCTATGATGGTGAGCCTATGCCCTGGAAGATGGACGACAAGCCTACATCATCAACAACTCCTACTTCACCACCTCCAAGGACATAATCACATGGGTATGGGCACTCCCCTTGGCAACTGCCAAGCTTGGGGGAGGTGCCCCGGTATCGTGTCACCATCACTCTCCTATCTTTACCATTTTATTTAGTTCGATCCTTTTAGTAGTATCTTGATCTAGTAGTTTGAAGTTTTGATATCAAGTAGTTTTGAGTTTTGCTTTGTGATCTCTTTTTGTAATCGAGTCTGTGAGCTATCTATAATAAAGATTAGTGTTGAGTCAAGGGCTTTGCTATGTTGCTATGATCTTGAGAAAGTAGAAAGAATTAAAGAGTTCATATTGATCTTATAGTTAGTGATGACTTCACATATAGAAAGAATGAGGCATAAAAATTGTTGAGAGTTAATAAACGTAGTTTTGGTCATCATTGCAATTAATAGGAAGTGATAAGGAAAGAGAGGTTCACATATAAATATACTATCTTGGACATATTTTATGATTGTGAGCACTCATTAAGTATGACATGCTAAAAGAGTTGACGTTGGACAAGGAAGACAACGTAATGGTTTATGTTTTCTCACATCTCAGTTAAAGTATATTGTCATTGACCTTCCAAACATGTTGAGCTTGCCTTTCTCCCTCTTGCTAGCCAAATTGCTAGCACCAAGTAGAAATACTACTTGTGCTTCCAAATATCCTCAAAACCCAGTTTTGCCATGAGAGTCCACCATATCTACCTATGGATTGAGTAAGATCCTTCAAGTAAGTTTTCATCGGTGCAAGCAATAAAAATTGCTCTCAAAATATGCATGACTTATTAGTGTGGAGAAAATAAGCTTTATACAATCTTGTTATGGAAGCAATAAAAGCGACGGACTGCATAATGAAGGTCCATACACAAGTGGCAATATAAAGTGATGTTCTTTCGTACTAAGATTTTGTGTATCCAACCCTAAAAGCGCATGACAACCTCTGCTTCCCTCTGCGAAGGGCCTATCTTTTACTTTATGTTCTTACTTTATGTTTTTACTTTTTACTTGAGTCAAGGTGATCTTCACGTTTCCCTTTTTCATTTTATCATTTGGCAAGCTCCTCGTGTTTAAAAGATCATGATATATATATCCAATTGGATGTTCATTAGCATGGACTATTATTGTTGACATCACCTAAAGGTGAATACGTTGGGAGGCAACACAATAAGCCCCTATCTTTCTTAGTGTCCAGCTGAAACTCCATAACCACAAGTATTGCGTGAGTGTTAGAAATTGTAGAATACTATATGATAGTTGAGTATGTGGACTTGCTGAAAATCTCTATTGTTGACTGTCAGTGTCAAAATAGGCGGATCTCGGGTAGGGGGTCCCAAACTATACGTCTAAGGCTAATGGTAACAGGAGGCTGGGGACACGATGCTTACCCAGGTTCGGGCTCTCTCGATGGAGGTAATACCCTACTTCCTGCTTGATTGATCTTGATGATATGAGTATTACAAGAGTGGATCTACCACGAGATTAGAGAGGCTAAACCCTAGAAGCTAGCCTATGGTATGATTGTTGATGTGTCCTACGGACTAAACCCTCCGGTTTATATAGACACCAAAGGGGGCTAGGGTTACATAGGGTCAGTTTACAGAGGAGGAGATCTACATCCGAATCGCCAAGCTTGCCTTCCACGCCAAGGAGAGTCCCATCCGGACACGGGACAAAATCTTCTATCTTGTATCTTCATAGTCCAACAGTCCGACCAAAGTACATAGTCCGGTTGTCCGGATACCCCCTTATCCAGGACTCCCTCAGTAGCCCCTCAACCAGGCTCTAATGACGATGAGTCCAGCGCGTAGATTGTCTTCGGCATTGCGAGGCGGGTTCCATCTCCGAATACTCCAAGATAAATTCCGAACACAAGGACCGTGTCTGGCTCTGCAAGATAACATTCCATATATCACCGTAGAGAGAATAATAATAATCCACGAATCCAATCTGCTGATAATTCTTCGAAAAGTGACATCACGCCATGGTCCGGCTTTTATTCGAACCGTTTTTACAACTTGCTACCGCACACACCACGAGGCGGTTTCCTTGGCATGTCATGTCACAGTAGAGATCGTGTCCCCCTTACTATGGGATTCTCATCAATACGGGTATGGGTAATCCAACCGTGCCTGTTAGCATGACCCCGTGTTTTTAGGCAAGTCCCGAACGACCATGTTCTGGGACGCTTGATATTCTTCCCCCTTTATAAAGGAGTCGAGGCCTATCCCTCTATCTCCACGCTTGCACCTCTCGCACCCTGAGTTCCAGCACCCAAAGCTTGAGTCTAAGCACCCTGGATCTTCGATCATGTCCGGATCCGACCATCAAGGTCAATGGATGGCTTTCTGTGTCATAGAGGAGGATATTGCGAAGCTCAGGGGGGCTGGGTATTTGACTGCCGATGTCAAGCATAGGCTTCCTGCTCCCGAACAGGTTATCCCCACTCCCGAGACCGACAAGAGCGTCGTATTTGTCCCCCACTTCCTCCGGGGCTTGGGCCTTACTCTTGACCCCTTCGTGAGGGGGCTCATGTTCTACTATGGGCTAGATTTCCACAATCTAGCTCCGGATTCCATCCTCCACATCTCGTCGTTTATCGTCGTGTGTGAAGCCTTCCTCCATATTGTCCCCCACTTCGGCTCATGGCTCAAGACTTTCAATGTGAAGCGAAGATGATTGAGGGGAGACACGCAAAGTGCGGAGGCGCCATAATAGGCCGGAACGCCGATGCCCCGTGGACCGAGGGCTCCTTCCCGGAGGTATCTGATTTATGGCAACGGAGGTGGTTCTATGTCACAGCTCCTCGAGGCTCAAAGTGGGCGTCCGCACCCGCCTTCCGCTCGGGCCCTCCACCTCAACTAGCATCATGGGCCAACGTGGGACTAAACTGGGGGCCTGCGAACGATGTACCAATGCTACAAAGCCGCATTCGGGAGCTACTCGGGAGGGACATCAGTCTTGTCAAAATAATCCAGGTAATGCTAGTTCGGCGGATCCTGCCGTGGAAACGTCGCCCTCTCCGGATATGGGAATTCAATCCAGAAGGTCCGTGAACCATTCAGCATTTCTTTGGCATGACGCCCGAAGGGATGTAAAAGTTGTTCTTCGGACCACGAATAAAGTGTCCGGGCACCATCGAGGATGCGGGCCTGAGTTGCAATCGCCTCGATACCCAAGTAAGTAACCCTATAACCAAACACCTTGCTTATATTTGTCACAGCATTGTTCTGAACACTGTCCACCACCAGGATTGGCTTAGTAAGGCTGAGAGGATTAGGTGTCCGTCCCCCCTTCCCGAAGGTTCGCCTGGCCCGACAATGGCCAGGATTCTTGAACGGACACTAAGTTAGGTGCCACTAGAGAAAGCTGAAAGGAAGAGAGGGGAGGCCAAGAGTGGGCCTCACATATTGCGCATCCAAACCGGGGGAATTAGCGCCTCCACGGAGGAGGAGAATCGGGGAGGCAAATCTGAGGTTTCCTCCCCTGCGGGAAGAAAAGTGCCGCCTCCGAAGATTTGGAGACGGAGGCGCCTAAACAAGGGAAGAGAACTTCGCCAAAGGGCCCTGCCCCGAAGGGCGTCCTCACCGTACAGTGCCGACAAACGGGCCAGCCCTCCACCAAGCCGTAAGTTTAACTAAACAAAGAACTTATTGCTTTTTCCTCTGAGAGTAATAACCGGGACCTGTTTTTTGTAGTCTGGCCAGCAGTTTCTCTCAACAGGGCTCGTCCTCGGGGGATCTTCTTCCGGAGATGATGGAGAGTGAAACCCCACCTGCCTCTCCATCCCGTGAAGCACGTGACCCTGAGGTATCATCACGGAGGAGTCCAGATCCAATGGGGCCGGAAGCTAACACTTCGACCGCCCCGAGCCCAGCGCGTTCGATTCCCGTGGTGGACAATAAAAAGGGTCCGGGAGAGTCCGGTGTCCGGACGAACACGCTGACGGGCCTCCTGGAGTCAACTGCGCTCTTGCAGGATCATCATACCCTCATGGGTATGGTGTTGGAGAGAATCTCCTCCGCCCAAAGCGGGTTAAATGAAGCTTTTAGGAGCTTGCTCAAAGGCTTTGAGGTACGCAATGCGCAATTTTGCGATAGATGTGCTCTGTACAGATAGTAGCCCCTGAGACTCTGGTTGCCAGCCATAAGCGGCGAACGGAGGATCACATTCCCAGGTTTGATCGCAATGCATTTATGCACAGGTTGCTAAGGGTCCGGCGGTAGACCAGACTGTTGAAGTCGCCGAATTGGGGCGAAAAGTTGATGTGGTGGATGCCGACATCACGCTTATGAACAAGCGATTGGATGAGTCACAGAGTATGCGCTCGGTGTTTCCGTATTTGATTTTTAGGAACCGTGGAAAGTATTTGAAGTATTAATGTAATATGATGTTTGCTGCTGGTGGAGCTGCTGTCATTGAGGCCCTGAAGGCGGAGCTGGCTCTAGCCAAGGAACAAGCCCGGATCAGCAATGCGGCTGCTTTAAGGGCAGCCGAAGACTTGAAAGCCGAATAGGCCGCTCGTCTTCGAAGCGAAGAGAAGATAGCCGAGATGGCTGTCGAGCTGAGGGACGCCACCGACCGGTATGAACTTCTCGAGAAGGAGAATCGGGCAAAGGCGGTTGATCTGAAGAAGGTGCTGGATTCGGCAAAGGAGATGCACTCTTAGATTAGAGACACGCGGGAGGAACTTCGACAAGCCAGAGAGATCACGGCCAGAAGTCCTTATGTGTTGCGGATGAAGTTTTTAGATCCAAAGTATGCTCCGTTGGATAAGCTATGGAGCGCCGCAGATGAGTATGCGGACTTGGCGAAGAGTGCGGCTGACGCGACCAAGTTATTCAAGGATCATGAAGAGAACAAGATGGAAAGGCTGTTCTGGTCGCAATTTAATGCTCCGGCGCGCTCCTTACCCTTGAGTGAGAAGATGGCCGCCATAGCCGAGCTCCATAGGCTGTCCGGCCTTGCAATGAGGTCTGTAATAGACCATCTATGGCCGAAGGAGCCGGAGCCGAACAGTTACTTTGGTTTGGTGCAACGATTATTTGGTGCCAGAGCGTAGATCGATGCCATGAAGAGATCGGCGTGCATAGAGGGTGCGCGGATGGTTGTTGCCCGTGTGAAAACATACTGGGCGGATATGGAGGCCACCCGCATTGCAACCCAGGGTCCGGCAGGAAGCCAAGACCCAGCCGAGCACTATTTTGAGCAGGTCATAGAAGGTGCCCATAGAATAGAGGCCCAGTGCTCCAAGAATGTCATGTTTGAATGACGATTCTATTAATTGTAAACAATTATATGTTTGATTATATAGGCTGCTTTTCTTATACTTTTGCCTGAAAGTATTATAATGTCTCCTGTGTGGCTATTAATGTATGCATATAACGTGAAAGTTAGCAGTCGTTGGCTTCAGCCCCCATGCTCATAATGCGGGGGTGTTCGAGAAAATATGTGTACACACTTGATCCAACGTCTTGGTCCATTAAGGAGGTAATTGCACGTCGAACCAGGCAAGCGAACTATATAGCTGTAACACTTTTCACTTTGCCATAGGAGTTTGAAAAGTGGGGCTACTATGTAGCCCCTGGTACTTCTGCGAGCGTCCGGATACGGTGCGTGTGCTTGACCGGTAGACCGGTCCTTCGTTAATGCGGAGGAATCCTATAGATTCCGATGAGTCTTCGAGTGGTTGACCAGTCTCCTGCTGTATCATGACAGTCAGTTTTCGGCTTTCTCTACTGAGGTGCTCATCCGGAATAACCAAGGCACAATCGCAGTAGTTCTCCTTTGGTCGCCTTAGCCCCTCGAACAGAACGTAAGGCAGCAAACCCAGGAGCCGGGCTAACCCAACATTTGACCAAAGACATGATTCGGAGCTGATGCATATAAGGCCAAACTCGTGACGCCGAACACTCCCAAAGGTATTCAGACTTCATAACATATATAGGGCTGAATGACGCCCTTGACCTTGTGATTCCAGGTATGTGCATTGAGCTGTCATGGCAAAAAGCCTATAACGCCAGTGTCCCGTATAGGTTTATGAAATACCCATGGGAATTTGAGCAACAAGAGACAGTAAAGAAGGTTTAGGCAGGGGCTTAATCTAAAGAGAAACCTGTGGGCGGGGCCCTGCTGCACGTTTGTGCCTGTGTCTCCGTTGTGCCGTATCCTGGAAGGGTGTCACACTGGTAGTGTCTGTAGGAACGAAAAAGGGAAACATGCGAAAAGTTAGTTATGCTCGAAAAATGCTCGAGATCCGGCCTATCAATGAGGCAATCCGAATTGTGGTCTTTTATGACATGTTTGCAGCCCCTCGTATGGGGGCACATGTACAGCCCCTAGCTCATGTTTATCCGAGCCATTGTGAAGAATGGTGTATTGGACTCGTCTAACCGTGTTCGTGGTCTTGACGACCGGTCATGCGTTCTAGTGGGAGAGGCCACCTAAAATCCGGCAGCGGGAACTGCCGCATACTGCTCTGTGTTTCCGCTAACGTGATGACGCCTCGTGGACCGAGCATCTTGAGTTTAAGGCAAGTGTAGTTCGGCATTGCGTTAAAGCAAGCGAAGGCCGTTCTTCCAAGCAATGCATGACAATCGCTGCTGAAGGGGGCGATGTTGAAGAGTAGATTCTCGCTTCTGAAGTTGTCGGGAGAACCGAAAGTCACTTCTAATACGAGAGAGCCCCAGCAATGGGCTACGGCGCCTGGAATGACTCCATTGAAGGTGGCGCTACTTTGGTTTATTCTGGACGGGTCTATCCCCATCTTGCGGATGGTGTCTTGATATATCAGATTAAGACTACTGCCGCCATCCATTAGGATGCGAGTAAGATAGTGTCCATTGATTATTGGGTCGAGCACCAAGGCAGCCGACCCTCCATGCCGGACACTGGCCGGGTAGTCCCTGTGATCAAAAGTGATCGGGCAAATTGCCCGGGGATTGAATTGGGGGGCTACGAACTCGGCGTGAGTTGCGTGTACCATATTTACCATTTTGACTTCCGATGGGAATTGTTTCTGGCCCCTAGTGTTCGGATGGCGAGGCTCGTCCTCGTCTTCGCTTGGTGTTTCCCTTCCCTTGTGTTCGGCGTTTAACTTGCCGGCCTGCTTGAAAACCCAGCACTCTCTATGGGTATGATTTGCAGGTTTGTCGGAAGTGCCGTGAATTTGGCACAATCTGTCCAGGACTTTATTCAGTCCGGATGGTTCCTCTTTACTGCCTTTAAATGGCTTCTTTCCTTGACCGGGTCGCGAGCCCCTGAATCCGGCGTTGGCCGCTGTGTTGTCCGGACTATTGTTATTCCGACGTTGTGCTTAGTGTGCCGTGGCTTCCCGTTGCCATCTCGGATTTCGGATGTGCCTGGGTCGCTGGTGCCTCTACGGGCCAACCAGCTGTCATCGCCCGCACAAAATCGGGTCATGAGGTTTGTTAAGGCTGCCATCGTTCGCGGCTTTTCTTGGCCGAGGTGTCTGGCAAGCCACTCGTCTCGGATACTGTGCTTGAAGGCCGCTAAGGCTTCGGCGTCCGGACAGTCGACGATTTGATTCTTCTTAGTGAGGAATCTGTTCCAAAGTTTGCAGGCTGACTCTCCTGGCTGCTGTGTTATGTGACTTAAATCGTCAGCATCTGGAGGCCAGACGTAGGTCCCTTGAAAGTTGGCCCTGAAAGCATCCTCAAGTTCCTCCCAACTTCCAATTGAGTTTTCAGGGAGGCTTTTCAGCGAGTGACGTGCTGGTCCTTTTAACTTGAGGGGGAGGTATTTGATGGCGTGGAGGTCGTCCCCACGAGCCATGTGTATGTGAAGGATAAAATCTTCAATCTAGACCCCAGGGTCCATCGTTCCGTCGTATGGCTCTATATTCAGGGGTTTGAATCCCTGTCGAAATTCATGATCCAGCACCTCGTCCGTGAAGCACAGGGGGTGCACAGCCCCTCTATATCTAGCCGTGTCGCGGCATGCTACCGGCTGCTGTTGTTCCCGGTGTTGATTCCGGACTGGTATTTGATCAGTATGATCATTGTGGTGACCATGATCCCGCGTCGGAGCATGTCCTCTGGACCCATAGATGGATCAGGCCGCATTGGCCTTTTTGTCTAGGAGCTCTCGTAAATCGTGTGCGGTATCGGTGGTTGCTCTATCGCGGCCATGAGGTGGTTGGTCCGGCTGAGTAGCCGTATTGTTTTTGGGCCGAACGGGTGCTGCGGCTTCATCGTCAAATTCGGGTAGCAGTCTGCGCTTTGGGTAGCTCTTTGTGTGGCGATTATCACCATGTTTCCCTTCGGTGTCCAACACCATATTCCATCTTCGGTTGAGCGTATCCTGCGCGGCCTTAAGCCTTTGCTTCTGCTTCTTCAGGCTCCGCGCTGTGGCAAGGAGTTTTCTGCGGAGGTTATCTTGTTCCGCATGTTCTTCCGAGATGATGAACGCATCGTCCACCGGACTGTTTTCTTCTTTGGAGGTAGCATGATGAGTTCGGCCCTCTGAATTGTGTTCGAGCGTCTTCTCCGAGCTGTGTTCGGCATGACCTGGTTTATCCTGCTCCATCGTTGGGTCCCTGTGGTCGTTGTTGCCTTCGAAATCAATCGGGGTGTCATCCTGTTTTGGGTTGTTATCGCTATTTTTACTGTGACTGAACCTAAGGCGGCGCCTACGCCGTCGTTTTTGCTTTTGCCCGGGGGGTTTATCCTCCGTTGTGTCCTTTTTGTCAACATTGTCTTCTTTGGGGGTGTCCACCATGTAGATGTCGTATGATGAAGTGGCTGTCCAGCGCCTCGTGGGCGGTGGTTCCCGATCGTCCCCTATATCAACGTCCATACCGTCGATGTTATTGGGGTCGGAGTCAAGCATGTCTGTTAGGTCATCGACAGTGGCTATAAAGTGGGTGGTGGGTGGGTTGCGATTTTCTTCGTCTTCCGTATCCCACATGGGCCGGACATAGTTCGGCCAGGAGTCTTCTGACAGAGAGAGAGAGACTTCAATGAATTTAGCACGTCTCCGAAGGGTGAGTGCTGAAGATATCCGCGGCAGCGAATTCCATAACCGGAGCCCAGTTAGATTCAACGGGCTCGGATGCGCGCAGTCCGGAACACACGTCCGGAGACGAGTCGGGGGGTCCGGAGATACATATCCATTTAGGAGAGGAGTCCGTGTTCGATGAGTGTGCGGCCTTCGGGGCGGGGTCCATTCGCCCGTCCTTAGAAGGCACAACCTGCTCTGGAGCAAAGTCTGGAGCCGTAGCAGGTGCGATGTTTCGAATACTGTTCGGCTGCAGATCTAAAACATGCACATCGTGATTGTTCGGTGCTCTGGACTCGGGCCCGAATCCGTCGAAGATCAAGTCTCCGCAGATGTCGGCGGTGTAGTTTAGGTTTCCAAACCTGACCTGATGGCTAGGGGCACAACTATCGATCTGCTCCAGATGGCCAAGCGAATTGGCCCGTAGTGCGAAGCTGCCGAATACGAAGATCTGTCCGGGAAGGAAGGCCTTACCCAGGATAGTGTGGTTGAAGGTAGGAGAAGCCATCTAGCCTTGCAATGACGACATAGAGGAACTCTCAATGAAAGCACCAATGTCGTTGTCAAAACCGATGGATCTCGGGTAGGGTGTCCCGAACTAGGCGTCTAAGGCTAATGGTAACAGGAGGCTGGGGACACGATGTTTACCCAGGTTCGGGCCCTCTCGATGGAGGTAATACCCTACTTCCTGCTTGATTGATCTTGATGATATGAGTATTACAAGAGTGGATCTACCACGAGATCAGAGAGGCTAAACCCTAGAAGCTAGCCTATGGTATGATTGTTGATGTGTCCTACGGACTAAACCCTCTGGTTTATATAGACACCGGAGGGGGCTAGGGTTACACAGGGTTGGTTTACAGAGGAGGAGATCTACATCTGAATCGCCAAGCTTGCCTTCCACGCCAAGGAGAGTCCCATCCGGACACGAGACGAAATCTTCTATCTTGTATCTTCATAGTCCAACAGTCCGGCCAAAGTACATAGTCCGGCTGTCCGGATACCCCCTTATCCAGGACTCCCTCATTGACTCTTTCTGATGTTATGATAAATTATGATTGCTTCAATGACTTATATTATAGTTTGTTAGTTCTCAATGAAGTTTTTGAACCATACTTGATATTGTGAATTGATTGTTACTTGAGCATAAGAAATCATATGATGGAATCTATATATGTTGATGTTATAAGAATGATCATGATGCCCTCATGTCCGTATTTTATTTTTATCGACACCTCTATCTCTAAACATGTGGACATATTCTTCAATATCGGCTTCCGCTTAAGGACAAGCGAGGTCTAATCTTGGGGGAGTTGATACGTCCATTTTGCATCATGCTTTTATATCAATATTTATTGCATTATGGGCTATTATTACACACTATATCTCAATACTTATGGCTATTCTCTCTTATTTTACAAGGTTTACCATGAAGAGGGGGAATGCCGGCAGCGGAAATTCTTGCTAGAAAAGGAGCAAACATTGGAAACCTATTATGCATTGCTCCAAAAGTCCTGAAACTCCACAAAACATATTTTTGGATTTATTAAGAATAATTGAGCGAAAGAAATACATCGGGGGGCCCACACCTCGGCCAGGAGGGTGGGGGGCGCGCCCCCTCCTACTGGGCGCGCCCCCTGTCTCCTGGGCCCCCTGTTGGCCCTTCGGTGTCCATCTTCCACTATATGAAGGATTTTACCTTGGAAAATATCGTGGGCAAGCTTACGGGACGAAACTCCACCGCCACGAGGCGAAACCTTGGCGGAACCAATCTAGGGCTCTGGCAGAGCTATTCTGCGAGGGACACTTCCCTCCGGGAGGGGGAAATCATCACCAGCGTCATCACCAACGATCCTCTCATTGGGAGGGGGTCAATCTCCATCAACATCTTCACCAGCACCATCTCCCCTCAAACCCTAGTTCATCTCTTGTATCCAATCTTATATCCAAAACCACAAATTGGTACCTGTGTGTTGCTAGTAGTGTTGATTACTCCTTGTAGTTGATACTTATTGGTTTACTTGGTGGAAGATCATATGTTCAGATCCTTAATGCATATTATTACACCTCTGATTATGAACATGAATATGCTTTGTGAGTAGTTACGTTTGTTCCCGAGGAGATGGGTGAAGTCTTTCTATTAGTAGTCATGTGAATTTGGTATTCGTTCGATATTTTGATGAGATGTATGTTGTCTCTCATCTAGTGGTGTTATGTGAACGTTGACTACATGACACTTCACAATTATTTGGGCCTAGAGGAAGGCATTGGGAAGTAATAAGTAGATGATGGTTTGCTAGAGTGACAGAAGCTTAAGCCCTAGTTTATGCGTCGCTTCGTTAGGGGCTGATTTGGATCCATATGTCTAATGCTGTGGTTAGGTTTACCTTAATACTTCTTTTGCAGTTGCGTATGCTTGCAATAGGGATGCTTGTCCAAGTAAGGGCAGTACCCAAGCACTAGTCCCTCCACATATCAAATTATCAAAGTACCGAACGCGAATCATATGAACGTGATGAAAACTAGCTTGACGATAATTCCCATGTGTCCTCGGGAGCTCCTTTCTCATTATTAGAAATTGTCCAGGCTTATCCTTTGCTACATAAAGGATTGGGCCACCTTGCTGCACTTTATTTACTTTGTTTGCTTGTTACTCGTTACTATTTATCTTATCACAAAACTATTTATCACCTACAATTTCAGTGCTTGCAGAGAAAACCTTACTGAAAACCGCTTATCATTTCCTTCTGCTCCTTGTTGTGTTCGACACTCTTACTTATCGAAAGGACTATGATAGATCCCCTACACTTGTGGGTCATCACGTTTGCACTACGAGACTTATGTTGGAAACACACAAATAGTTTAAAAGTGCCATAAGCTTGGAAAACCAAAAAACGTTAGTAAAAACTTGACGTCCGAACAAGATCAAGTGTTCGGTACCAATCCAAAAATTGGAAAAAAAATTGTGCTTTTGTCGTGTTTTAACATGACACATCCTATCTCAAGACTTCACGCGGGTCGGCCTGTGGCTTCAAGCTCCTTATCCCAAAGGGGAAGTACTTCTTCGAGGCCAGTTTAGCGAACTAAACTCGAGCAGCCTTTAGAGAGAAGACAGGCTATCTGGCTATTGACCATACACTCGAGTCAATAAAGGAGCGGTAGAAAAAGACTTTGCAACGACCAAGAAGAAAACACATTTATTATAAAACAGCTCATAGAAATTTTAAGAGCCCCCAAGTGACTTGGGTAAAAGAATTTTATGTATAATGATTTGTTTGTACCGAAGTACTTATATCATATCTGTGTTCACCCGAACTTTAAACGCGTCTTAACCGACCGTTGGCTTCTCCCTCTTCGATCAAGGGCCGAAAAGTGTTATGTAGTCCACCTGTCGAGAATATCGATGGTGTTTCCGATAACCAGGCAATCAGGCCATAAGGCTGTAATAGACAAAGCGCTCTCAGGGAACCTATGCTATATTACTAACAAAGTGTAAGAAGCATCTTCGAAGAAAATAGTACCTCCACCGATACCTTTCTTCGGTTGCTCATTGTTACTATGAGACTTGTGCAATAGATTTTTTGTACTCATGAGTTCCGTTGTGTGCCGACCATGATTGAAAACAATAAGAGCGCTAGCTTTCAGCTTCACCCAGTCTGAGGTCCGAACTTGGATGACCCGGTCATGACAATCGAACAGGTGCTCCCTTTACTCCCTAGCCGAACAATCAGGAATGTAGGGGTAAGCACAGGAGCAAGGCATCCTGGCTTGTAGAACACTTAAGTCAATATGGTGCATATTGTGGCGTAATACACGAACAAGGAACGAAGCCGTACAAGTATAATCATATGCAAGAGGAAAGGCTTCATAAAGGAAGCCCCCAAATAAACGGGGTATTTGAATTTGTGTGTCACAAACAAAGTTATGTCAAGGAATTTTTAAACAACCTTTTGCCAAAAAAGTATAATGCTTGGTCAAGCCGGATAAAATTCAAAACAGAAAGTCTTTGAGCATGAAAGTGACTTAGGTGGTTAATGTGCTCGGTGTTGATGACACGGTTTGGGCTTGTGGCGGGACGAAGACGCCCATTGATCTATGACAGATCCGACAAGGTTCATAGTCCTCGACATGGCCAAGGTCCTAGCCCCCAAGCCCGAGGTGTCCGAGCAAGGAGTTCGGCACTCAGGAGTAGTGACTGCGTAATGCAGTCAAAAATTGATTACCTGCACACATAAAACAGTGTGGTCCAGGAAATAATTGCTTTACACAGAAATAATTTATCTAAAGAGATGTGGCCTGGTATCGAAGCCAATGTCGATGCAGGGTGTCGGCGTGACGCAGTGAAGGCGTGACAAAGCTTGAATTTGTAGGGCGGCCCGGGCTCTAGATGCAGTGTTCGCCGAACTATGTACAGAAACTGACTGAACCACCACGCGACCGTCATTAATGCGGCCACCATTTGATAGACCTATGTATAGATGATGGAACAAAGCAGAGTAATAATTCCATGGGAAAAATAAACCCAAACAAGCAAAAATTGCTAGGATTAATAGCACCTGGTTTATCTGTTATAGCAATCTGAAAAAGGTTACTCCCAAAATTGGGACTTGATCCGCACACCCATTGCCTGATGGGTGATGAAGTGAAGACATGGCGATGCTGGCAAAGGTTGGCTCGCCGAGCCAAAGCCTGTGGTCCAGCTAATGTGATGAAGCTAAACAGTCGGTGACGCCGAAGTCTCCGAAGTAAGTTGATGTAGGGACGATGTTGCAGCTGCCATGTCTGCCGAGGTGTTGAAGTAGTTCGGCGTGATGGATATCGGCTCGATGAAGCAACGGTTCAGCCATGCCGATGCAGGTCGCAACTTGTGACGTGGTCAATGCTGGCTTGGTGAAGTGATCGTGCGACGATGCCGGTGTGCCCGCTCCGTGTAATCCGAGGGGCGGCGATGTTGGTGAAGATTTATCCTTCGTGATGACGAATTATTGTTCGGCTTGCTGAGATGATGATCCGAAGGAGTTGAGGTCGGCTCAACAAAGCGACGATGTGTCTAGCGCAGGTCGGCCGCCGTGGAGCAACATTGTCGGGCTGGTTTGACACCGACGTGATGGTGAAGATTATATTGGAAAAATATTTTTAATATCAGTGGGATGTGTTTGAGAATAAAACACAATACCCTAGACAAAAACTTGCTACAAAAAGGATGTCTGAAATCTCGTTCATAAAGAAGATGAACTCGGGTCGGATTCGTTCTCCCGCAGAAAACAGATCTGAATAGTGA
Source organism: Triticum aestivum (assembly GCF_018294505.1). Lineage (NCBI taxonomy): Eukaryota > Viridiplantae > Streptophyta > Magnoliopsida > Poales > Poaceae > Triticum > Triticum aestivum. The sequence continues at coordinate 602,735,132 of NC_057798.1, read as the reverse complement.
TGCACTAATCGAAAGGTTCCTGGAGTTTGGATGGCTGGATCGAGCTGAAATTTTGACAGGTGGTAGATATAGGAATTCCGCAGCCGATCAACGGTTGGATCTTCCAGAGGACGTCCGAGCTAGAAGCTGAACACCATGCTCTAAACTCATCTGGATTCTCGTCCACATTTGACAGGGCTCCGGTATATCGTAGATTGCCAGAGATTCTTCCATCGGAACTCGACGAAATTTTCCAGGGTTGTTGTAAACTAAATTCCGCACAATTCCATCAAAGCAATCGTTAAAACGACACTCGAGGGGGCGGTGGCGGCAGATACAATTTTGCTGTCCAGAAAAACAGCACGGTTGCCCGAGGGCAATGTTGACGTTGAGCCCCCGAGCACCATGGATGATTCCTCCATGATCTTGATAGAGATCGGAATCGTTGTTGATGAAGGACCTCGTCCGAATATGACGATCGGAGGTAGGGCGTAGTCCTCGGTTAAGCCAAGGTGACCAGTCGAGCCGGTGATGAAGAAGCCGACGTCGCAGTTGATCTGCCTTCGAGCCATTGATCCTTTGCCGATCACACAATGGAACTCTCAATTAAAGCACCAATATCGGTGTCAAAACCGGCAGATCTCGGGCAAGGGGTCCGGAACTGTGCGTCTAAGGCCAATGGTAATAGGAGGTGGGGGACACAATGTTTACCCTGGTTCGGGCCCTCTCTATGGAGGTAATACCCTACTTCCTGCTTGATTGATCTTGATGAATATGAGTATTACAAGAGTTGATCTACCATGAGATCATAATGGATAAACCCTAGAAGCTAGCCTATGATTATGATTGTTGTAATGTCTATCGACTAGCCAGGCCCTTGTTTATATAATGTACCAGAGGCCTAGGATAACAAGAGTCCTAGCCGAATACGCCGGTGGCGAGGAGTCCTTGTCTTGATCACCAAGTCTTGTAGAATCTTCCTTATGTATACTTCGGTTGTCTGAACTGGCCCATGAGGAAACGACCATGGGGGTATTCGGCCCAATCCAACTGATCGGGAGACGACGTGGTGAGTACCCTGTAGTCCAGGACACCGTCAGTCCGTGGCGAAGAAGACGGCAGCAGTGGCGTCGGCTGCGAGAGGGGAGGCGGCTCCAGTCGTCCTCTAGCTCGGGCGAAACCACAGGGAGGCGTGGCTCGACAAGGCGAAGGCGGTGGCTTCGGCGGTGGTCAAGGGCAGCGGCTGCGCGAGCGGGCGGCGGCGGCGCGAGATGTGATGCGGTGTGGAGGAGAGAGGGGGGAAACGGGCGGGGGCGGTGCTATATAAGGGTTGGGGGCGGCTGCCGGCTTGCGGGAGGGCCCGAAGGAGTCTGGAGGCGGCACGGATGTCGAGGTCGATGCGGCGGCGCGCCGTGATGGCGGCGGACTCCCAAGCGGAGTCCCGCTCGTGGATGGAGGCGACAGGCGAGCTGGGTTGGCTGGTTCGGTCGGAGAAAGTTTTTTAAATAATTTTACATAAAATAATAAAAAGAAAAAGCAAATAAAATAAATATATAATATAGGCATATTATATATCAGAAGTTTCAAAAAAATATTTTCTACAACATGAACATTTTTCTAGCGTCAAATAAAATCCACAAAAATTTAGATAAACCAAATAGTGCTACTTGTTTAATTAAAAACCAGATAAAATATTTTTTCAAAATACCAAAATGATTTCAAACTCATTTCTCTCCAATTTTCTAATGTACGAAATCATTTTACCCTATTTTCCATATATTTTATTTTTGGAGAAAATAATTTGAATAAAAACCAAATAACTCCAAATTGAAAATAATTTCAAAGGGACTTTAAATTTGATTCTTTTAAACTTCCAACTCATATTTCATATGATTTGAAGAAGTCATTTTATCTTCTCTCATGAAAATCATTGCGTTGCATAAAGTTTGGGAGTTTGGAATATTTCGAAATGAAATTCAAATCGTTTCAAAACCCGTTTCATTTATTTAAATGGAAGAAGTCATATCATCATCACTCTAGGGTTTTGTTATGAAATAAATTTGAATTCATGGAGATCGTAAATGCAAGGTGAAAGTTTGGGAAAGTCATCTCATTCCCTCTCATTTAACTTTCAAAAAGTTTCAAATTTCACTCAACTTCACACAAGCAACCACACCACAATCAAACAAACAATCAAAACTATTTATTTAATATAACATTCCAAAATTTAGAATTTTGGGATGTTACACATACCCAAGCTTAGGCTCTTGGTTGTCCTTGAATATTACCTTGGGGTGCCTTGGGCATCCCAACCTTAGGCTCTTGCCACTCCTTATTCCGTAGTCTATCAAATATTTACCCAAAACTTGAAAACTTCACAACACAAAACTCAACAGAAAACTCGTAAGCTCCGTTAGTATAAGAAAATAAAATCACCACTTTTGGTACTGTTGTGAACTCATTCTAAATTCATATTGGTGTTGTATCTACTATATTCCAACTTCTCCATGGTTCATACCCTCTGATACTACTCATAGATTCATCAAAATAAGCAAACAACACATAGAAAACAGAATCTGTCAAAAACAGAACAATCTGTAGTAATATGGAATCTTTCGATACTTCAGTAAATCCAAAAATTCAGAAAAATTAGGAAAATATAGGCAATTTGTATATCAACCTTGTGTAAAAACTTGAGATCAAAAACACATTCCAGTGAATTTTCAAATTTCCTGGACTGAGCGTAAAAGTTTCCATTTTCGCACAGAATCAAGTCAACTATCATCCACACTATCCCAAAGGCTTTACTTGGCACTTTATTGAAACAAAATCTATAAATCATGATTACTATAGTAGCTTAATAATGTGGACACACAAAAACAGTAGGGGTAAATGTTGGGTTGTCTCCCAAGAAGCACTTCTCTTTAATGCCTTTCTAGCTAGGCATGATGATTTCAATGATGCTCGCATAAAAGATAAGAATTGAAACATAATGGGAGAATCATGAAGCATATGACTAGCACATTTAAGTCTAACCCTCTTCCTATGCATAGGGATTTTGTGAGCGAACAACTTATGGGAACAAGAATCAACTAGCATAGGAAGGTAAAACAAGCAAAACTTCAAGATTTTCAACACATAGAGAGGAAACTTGATATCATTGCAATTCCTACAAGCATATATTCCTCCCGCATAATAATTTTCAGTAGCATCATGAATGAATTCAACAATATAACCATCACGTAAAGCACTCTTTTCATGATCTACAAGCATAGAAAATTTACTACTCTGTACATAGGCAAAATTCTTCTCATTTGGAATAGTCGGAGTATCATAAGAAACTCGAATGCTATAAATTGTTTCCACATTAAAAGAGTAATGTTCAGAAAAAGGGTAATCATAATCATGACAAGTTTTATAAATATAATCATCACTACTTTTATAACATAAGTATCATCACAATAATCATCATAAGTAGCAACTTTGTTCTCATCATAATCAATTGAAACCTCTTCCAAGATAGTGGAATCATTACTAAATACAGTCATGACCTCTCCAAATCCACTTTCATAATTATCACAGTAAGATTAAACACCCTCCAAAATAGTGGGATCATTACTTCCTAAAGTTGACACTCTTCCAAACCCACTTTCCTCAATATAATCATCATAAATAGGAGGCATGCTATCATCATAATAAATTTGCATATCAAAACTTGGGAGGCTAAAAATATCATCTTCATCAACCATAGCATCCGCAAGCTTGGGACAAACATTAATTGCAGCAAATAAATTCTCAAACATGTCATTCTCATCAAACATAGCATCCCCAAGCTTGGGCCTTTGCATATCATAATCATAATCACTCTCATCATTAATACTATGGATAGCACCAATGGTATAGCAATTATTATCATCACAATTTTCTAAGTTGATGCCAAAAATATTCTCAAGATTATAACAAGTATCATTACTTTCCCAATCATAATCATCACAATGAGTAATACACATAAGGAGCAACTTCATTAGGGAGGGATACCTTTTTACCTTTGCTTCTCCTTCTTTTCTTTTTCTTCTTCACATCATGTGTGGGGTTAATCCTCTTTTTCGAGCTCCTTATTGATGAGATTGGTTGAATAGAAAGCTCCTCCTCGTTACCTGATTCATCATAAGAAAAAATAGAAGGATATTGGGAAACATCTTCCCTTTCATTAGTATTCTCTTCATCTTCTATTTGTTTCCTTGTCTTTATGTAATTGGCAATATAAGGATTTTCAATGCAATTCACCGCACAATACATATAAACTTCCTCTAGATCAAAATCAAGAACTTTATTAAGGACAAATTCTGGAATATCCTTAGTTATACGTTTCATTTCTTCAGAACCCACAAGCAAACTAAGTTCATTATGATGCGCAAGGGAAATCAAGTCATCACATTTTTTGACACGATTCGATCATGAAACAATTTACATTGGAGATTTAAATGATCACGTTCATTGCAAAGTTCACAAGGATGGCAAAGAAATTTTAAATTTTCAGCACAAGCATCTAGCCTCTCTTGCAACCATTTAGTTTCTAAATACATATGCCTCTTGCAAAATCTATCTCCTTATTTGGTGTGTACTTGCAAACTCTATGCACTCTACAAAAATTGACATGCTTATAAGAAACATTTTTATCATGACTAGTGCAATCATCAATAGTATTATGGATATTCAAAGAGTTCATACGAACAACATTGAAATCATGCTCATTATTCAAAGATTGTATGCCAAACATTTTATTGCATTCTTCTTCTAACACTTTGGCACAATTATCGGCATCCTTATTTTCATGAAAGACATTAAAAACATGAAGCATATGAGGCAACCTCAATTCCATTTTTTTGGTAGTTTTCTTTTATAGACGAAACTAGTGATAAAACAAGAAACTAAAATATTCGGTTGCAACATCTAAGATATACCTTCAAGCACTAACCTCCCCAGCAACGGCGCCAGAAAAGAGCTTGATGTCTACTATGCAACTTTATTCTTGTAGACGTTGTTGGGCCTCCAAGTGCAGAGGTTTCTAGGACAGTAGCAAATTTCCCTCAAGTGGATGACCTAAGGTTTATCAATCCGTGGGGTGCATAGGATGAATATGGTCTCTCTCAAACAACCCTTCAACCAAATAATAAAGAGTCTCTTGTGTCCACAACACACCCAATACAATGGTAAATTGTATAGGTGCACTAGTTCGGCGAAGAGATGGTGATACAAGTGCAATATGGATGGTAGATATAGGTTTTTTGTAATATGAATTTATAAAAATAGCAAGGTAGCAAGTAACAAAAGTGAGCAAAAACGGTATTGCAATGCTTCAAAACAAGGCCTAGGGTTCATACTTTCACTAGTGCAAGTTTTCTCAACAATGATAACATAATTGTATCATATAACAATCCCTCAACATGCAACAAAGAGTCACTCCAAAGTCACTAATAGCAGAGAACAAACGAAGAAATTATTGTAGGGTACGAAACCACCTCAAAGTTATTCTTTCCGATCAATCCATTGGGATATTCCTATAAGTGTCACAAACAGCCCTAGAGTTCGTAGTAAAACAACACCTTAAGGCACACATCAACCAAAACCCTAATGTCACCTAGATACTCCAATGTCACCACAAGTATCCGCGAGTATGATTATAAAATATGCATCACACAATCTCGGATTCATTTATTCAAACCAACACAAAGAACTTCATAGAGTGCCCCAAAGTTTCTACTAGAGAGTCAAGACGAAAACGTGTGCCAACCCCTATGCATAAGTTCACAAGGTCATAGAACCCACAAGTTGATCACCAAAACATACATCAAGTGGATCACGTGAATATCCCATTGTCACCATAGATAAGCACATGCAAGACATACATAAAGTGTTCTCAAATCCTTAAAGACTCAATCCGATAAGATAACTTCAAAGGGAAAACTCAATCCATTACAAGAAGGTAGAGGGGGAGAAACATCATAAGATCCAATTATAATAGCAAAGCTCGCGGTACATAAAGATCATGCCAAATCAAGAACAGATCAAACACATAGCTACTGGTACATACCCTCAGCCCCGAGGGTGAACTACTCCCTCCTCATCATGGAGAGCGTCGGGATGATGAAGATGGCCACCAGTGATGGATCCCCCCTCTGGCAGGGTGACAAAATATTGTCCCGATTTGTTTTTGTTAGCTACAGAGGCTTGCAGCGGCGGAACTCCCGATCTTGGTTCTGTTCTGGAAGTTTGGGGATATATAAGAGGTGTTGGCCTCGGGAATAAGTCAGGGGGGGTCCCCGAGTTAGCCACGAGGTAGGGGCACATCCAGGGGGGTAGGGCGAGCCCTCTAGCCTTGTGGTTGACTCGGGAATCTTCTGGTCCATCTTCGATGCTACGAGGGCTTCTTCTGGTCCAAAAATAATCTCCATAAATTTTCAGGTCAATTGGACTCCGTTTGATATTCCTTTTCTGTAAAACTCAAAAACAAGGGGAAAACAGAAACTGGCACTGGGCTCTAGGTTAATAGGTTAGTCCCCCAAATCATATAAAATAGCATATAAATGCATATAAAACATCCAAAACATATAATATAATAGCATGGAACAATAAAAAATTATAGGCACGTTGGAGACGTATCAGCCTTAGGAGGGAGCACACCAGCCCACAGAGGGGTAGCGTGCCCCCCAAGGAAGGAGGCTGAATAGGATTAGGAGGAGGAGCGACGCCCCCCTCTTTCCTTTTCCCCGCTCTCTTTCCCTCTTTCCCCTTCCGATAAAAGGAAAGGGGGGGGGAATCCAACTAGGAGCTCAAGTAGGATTCCTCCTACTTGGGCACGCCTAGGGCTACCTCTCTCCCTCTCCGTCCTTTATATACGTGGGGAGGGGCGCCTAGAACACACATGAACTATTCCTAGCCGTGTGTGGCGCCCCCTCCATAGTTTATGCCTCCGATCATATTCTTGCAGTGCTTAGGCTAAGCCCTTGCATGGATCACTTCACCATCACCGTCACCATGTCGTCGTGCTGACGGAACTCATCTACTTCCTCGACACTCTGCTGGATCAAGAGCTCGAGGGACGTCATCACAATGAACATGTGCAGAACTCGGAGGTGCCGTACCTTCAGTACTTGATCGGTCGGAACGAGAAGAAGTTTAACTACATCAATCGTGTTGGCAAACGCTTCCACTTTCGGTCTACGAGGGTACGTCACTCCCCCCTCTTGTTGCTATGCATCTCCTAGATAGATCTTGCGTGAGCGTAGGAAATTTTTGAAATTGCATGCTAAGTTTCCCAATAGTGGCATCCAAGCCAGGTCTATGAGTAGATGATATGCACGAGTAGAACACAAAGAGTTATGGACGGTGATCTTCATACTTCTTACCACCAATGTCTTATTTTGATTCGGCGATGTTGTTGGATGAAGCGACCCATACCAACCTTACATGACCACGTTCATGAGACCGGTTCCACCGACAAACATGCAACTAGTTTCGCATAAAGGTGGCTGGTGGGTGTCTCTTTCTCCCACTTTAGTTGAATCGAATTTGACTGCGGTCGGTTCTTGTTGAAGGTTAAAACAACAAACTTGATGAATCGCCGTTGTGGTTTTGTGCCGTAGGTAAGAACGGTTCTTTCTAGATGCCCGTAGCAACCACGTAAAACTTGCAACAACAAAGTAGAGGACATCTAACTTGTTTTTGCAGGGCATGTTGTGATGTGATATGGTCAAGACATGATGTGATATACGTTGTTGTATGAGATGATAATGTTTTGTAAAACGTTATCGACAATTGGCAGGATCCTTATGGTTGTCGCTTTATTGTATGAAATACAAACGCTATGTAATTTCTTTACTTTATCACTAAACGGTAGTGATAGTTGTAGAAGCAATAGTTGGCAAGATGACCACGACGCTATGATGAAGATCAAGGTGTCAAGCCGGTGACAATGGAGATCAGGACGTTACTTTGGAGATGGAGATCAAAAGCACAAGATGATGATGGCCATATCATGTCACATTTTTTGATTGCATGTGATGTTTATCTTTATGCATCTTATTTTTCTTAGTACGACGGTAGCATTATAAGATGATCCCTTAACTAAATTTCAAGGTATAAGTGTTCTCCCCGAGTATGCACCGTTGTGAAAGTTCTTCGTGCTGAGACACCACATGATGACTGGGTCTGATAGGCTCTATGTTCACATACAATGGGTGCAAGCTAGTTTTGCACATGCGGAATACTCGGGTTAAACTTGACGAGCCTAGCATCTACAGACATGGCCTTGGAACACTGGAGACCGAAAGGTCGAACGTGAATCATATAGTAGATATGATCAATATAGAGATGTTCACCATTGATGGCTACTCCACCTCACGTGATGATCGAACATGGTTTAGTTGATTTGGATCATGTATCATTTGGATGACTTGAGGGATGTCTATCTAAGTGGGAGTTCTTAAGTACTATGATTAATTGAACTTAATTTATCATGAACTTAGTCCTGAAGTTTTTGCATATCTATGTTGTAGATCAATGGCCCGTGCTATCATTCCCTTGAATTTTAATGCGTTCCTAGAGAAAGCTAAGTTAAAAGATGATTATAGCAACTACACGGACTGGGTCCGTAACTTGAGGATTATCCTCATTGCTGCATAAAAGAATTATGTTCTTGATGCATCGCTAGGTGTACCCCCCCCAGCAACTGCAGATGTTGTGAATGCCTGGCAGTCGCGTGTTGATGACTACTCGATAGTTCGGTGTGCCATGCTTTTCGGCTTAGAATCGGGACTTCAAAGACGTTTTGAATGTCATGGACCGTATGACATGTTCCAGGAGTTGAACTTAATATTTCAAGCAAATGCCCGAGTTGAGAGATATGAAATCTTCAACAAGTTCGATATCTGCAAGATGGAAGAGAACAGTTCTGTCAGTGAACACATACTCAGAATGTCTGGATATCATAATCACATGGCTCTGCTGGGAGTTAATCTTCCAGATGATTGTGTCATTGATAGAGTTCTTCAATCACCGCCACCAAGCTATAAAGGCTTCGTGATAAACTATAATATGCAAGGGATGGAAAAGACTATTCCCGATCTCTTTGCAATGCTCAAAGCTGCGGAGGTAGAAATCAAGAAGGAGCATCAAGTGTTGATGGTTAACAAGACCACTAGTTTCAAGAAAAAAGGCAAGGGAAAGAAGGGGAACTTCAAGAAGAATGGCAAGCAAGTTGTCACTCCTGGGAAGAAACCCTAAGCTGGACCCAAGCTTGAAACTTGAGTGCTTCTACTTCAAAGGGACTAGTCACTAGAAGCAGAACTGCCCCAAGTATTTGGCGGATAAGAAGGATGGCAAAGTGAACAAAGGTATATTTGATATACATGTTATTGATGTGTACCTTAATAATTCTCGTAGTACTGCCTGGGTATTTGATACCAGTTTGGTTGCTCATATTTGTAACTCAAGACAGGGACTATGGATTAAACCAAGATTGGCTAAGGATGAGGTGACGATGTGCGTCAGGAATGGTTCCAAGGTCGATGAAATCGCCGTCGGCAGGCTACCTCTACATCTACCTTCGGGATTAGTTTTAGACCTGAATAATTGTTATTTGGTGCCAGCGTTGAGCATGAACATTATATCTGGATCTTGTTTAGTGTGAGACAGTTATTCATTTAAATCAGAGAATAATGGTTGTTCTATTTATATGAGTAATATCTTTTATGGTCATGCACCCTTGAAGAGTGGTCTATTTCTGTTGAATCTCGATCGTGGTGATACACATATTCATAATATTGATGCCAAAATATGCAAAGTTTATAATGATAGTGCAACATATTTGTGGCACTAACATTTAGGTCATATCGGTGTAAAGCGCATGAATAAACTCCATGCATATGGACTTTTGGAATCACTTGATTATGAATCATTTGATACTTGCGAACCGTGCCTCATGGGCCAGATGACTAAAACTCGGTTCTCCGGAACAATGGAACAAGCTAATGACTTATTGAAATAATACATACTGATGTATGCAGTTCGATGAGTGTTGAGGCTCGTGGCGGGTATCATTATTTTCTGACCTTCACAGATGATTTGAGTAGATATGGGTATATCTACTTAATGAAACACAAATCTGAAACATTTGAAAAGTTCAAAGAATTTCAGAGTGAAGTGGAGAATCATCGTAACAAGAAATTAAAGTTTCTATGATCTGATCATGGAGGAGAATATTTGAGTTACGAGTTTGGCCTTCATTTAAAACAATGTGGAATAGTTTCACAATTCACGCCACCTAGAACACCACAACATGATGGTATGTCCGAACATCGTAACCGTACTTCATTAGATATGGTGCGATCTATGATGTCTCTTACCGATTTACCACTATCATTTTGAGGTTACGCATTAGAGACAGCTACATTCACATTAAATAGGGCACCATCAAAATCCGTTGAGACGACACCATATGAACTGTGGTTTGGCAATAAACCTAAGCTGTCGTTTCTTAAAGTTTGGGGATGCGATGCTTATCTCAAAAGGCTTTAGCCTGATAAGCTCGAACCCAAATAGGAGAAGTGCATCTTCATAGGATACCCTAAGGAAACAATTGGGTACACCTTCTACCACAGATCTGAAGGCAAGATCTTTGTTGCCAAGAATGGAACCTTTCTAGAGAAGGAGTTTCTCTCGAAAGAAGTGAGTGGGAGGAAAGTAGAACTTGATGAGGTAATTGTACCTTCTCTCAATTTGGAAAGTAGCACATTTGAGTAATCTGTTACCGTGATGCCTACAACAACTAGAGAGGAAGCTAATGATAATAATCATGAAACTTCAGATCAAGTTAGTATAGAACCTCGTAGGTCAACCAGAGCACGATCCGCATGAGAGTGGTATGGTAATCCTGTTCTGGAAGTCATGTTACTTGACCATGACAAACCTACGAACTATGAAGAAGCTATGATGAGCCCAGATTCAGATAAATGTCTTGAGGCAATGAAATCTAAGATAGGATCCATGTATGAGAACAAAGTGTGGACTTTGGTGGATTTTCCCGATGATCGGCGACCCATAGAGAATAATGGATCTTCAAGAAGAAGACTGACGCTGATGGTAATGTTACTGTCTATAAATCTCGACTTGTTGCAAAAGGTTTTTGACAAGTTCAAGGAGTTGACTACGACGAGACTTTCTCACCCATAGCGATGCTTAAGTTTCTCTGAATCATGTTAGCAATTGCCGCATTTTATGATTATGAAATCTGGCAAATGGACGTCAAAACTGCATTCCTTAATGGATTTCTTAAAGAAGAGTTGTATATGATGCAACCAGAAGGTTTTGTCGATCCTAAAGGTGCTAACAAAGTGTGCAAGCTCCAGTGATCCATTTATGGACTGGTGCAAGCATCTCGGAGTTGGAATATATGCTTTGATGAGGTGATCAAATCATATGGTTTTATATAGACTTTCAGATAAGCCTGTATTTACAAGAAAGTGAGTGGGAGCTCAATAGCATTTCTAATATTATATGTGGATGTCATATTGGTGATTGGGAATAATATAGAATTTCTGGATAGCATAAAAGGATACTTGAATAAAAGTTTTTCAATGAAAGACCTCGGTGAAGCTGCTTATATATTGGGCATCAAGATCTATAGAGATAGATCAAGACGCTTGATAGGACTTTCACAAAGCACATACCTTGGTAAAGTTTTGAAGAAGTTCAAAATGGATCAGTCAAAGAAAGGGTTCTTGCTTGTGTTACAAGGTGTGAAGTTGAGTCAGACTCAATGCCCGACTACTACAGAAGATAGAGAGAAAATGAAAGTCATTCCCTATGCCTCAGCCATAGGTTCTATCATGTATGATATGTTGTGTAAACTTGATGTGTGCATTGCTATTAGTTTAGCAGGGAGGTAACCAAAGTAATCCAGGAGTGGATCACTGGACAACGGTCAAGAACATCCTAAAGTACCTGAAAAGGGATAGGGATATGTTTAACGTTTATGGAGGTGACAAAGAGCTCGTCGTAAGTGGTTACGTCGACTCTAGTTTTGACACTGATCTGGATGAATCTAAGTCACAAACCGGATACGTATTTATATTGAATGGTGGAGCTGTCAGTTGGTGCAGTTCCAAGTAGAGCGTCGTGGCGGGATCTACGTGTGAAGCGGAGTACATAGCTGCTTCGGAAGCAGCAAGTGAAGGAGTCTAGATGGAGTTCATATCCGATCTAGGTGTAATACCTAGTGCATAGGGTCCAATGAAAATCTTTTGTGACAATACTGGAGCAATTGACTTGGCGAAGGAATCCATATTTCACAAAAAGACCAAACACATCAAGAGACGCTTTGATGTCTACCACACAACTTTATTCTTCTAGACTCGTGTTGGGCCTCCAGGCGCAGAGTTTTGTAGGACAATAGCAATTTTCCCTCAAGTGGATGACCTAAGGTTTATCAATCCGTGGAAGGCGTAGGATGAAGATGGTCTCTCTCAAACAACCCTGCAATCAAATACAAGAAATCTCTTGTGTCCCCAACACACCCAATACAATGGCAATTTTTATAGGTGCACTAGTTCAGCGAAGATATGGTAATAAAAGTGTAGTAATGATATTAGATGTTGATTTTCATGATAGGAACAATAAAAAACAGCAAGGTAGCAAGTAACAAAAGTGAGCACAAACGGTATTGCAATGCTTGAAAATGAGGCCTAGGGTCCGTACTTTCGCTAGTGCAATCTCTCAACAATGCTAACATAGTTGGATCATATGATAATTCCTCAAAGTGCAATAAAGCATTAGTCTCGAGTTCTTATTAGCGGAGAACAAAAGATAGAAATTGTTTGTAGGGTACGAAACCACCTCAAAGCTATTCTTTCCGATCAATCTATCTAGAGTTCGTACTAAAATAACACAAAGCTATTCTTTCCGATCAATCTAACCAATAGTTCATACTAAAATAACACCATATGACACACATCAACCAACACTAATATCACCTAGATACTCCAATGTCACCACAAGTATTCGTGAGTTAATTCTGCAATATGCATCAAACAACTTCATGATCATAATATTCAATCCACACAAAGAACTACAAGGAGACCCCAAAGTTTCTATCGGAGAAAAGATAATAAAAATGTGCATCAACCCCTATGCATAGATTACCCCAATGTGACCTTGGGAATCCGCAAGTTGAGTGCCATAACATACATCAAGTGAATCAATATGATACCCCATTGTCACCTCAAGTACTCATACTGCAAGACATACATCATGTGTTCTCAGATCTGAACATTCAATCTGATAAGACAAAACTTCAAAGGGTAAAGATTCAATTCATCACAACAAGAGTAGAGAGGGGAGAAACATCATATGATCCATCTATGTTAACAAGACCATGATACATCAAGATTGCGACATTTCAAGATCACGAGAGAGAGAGAGAGAGAGAGAGAGAGAGAGATATTAAACACATAGCTACTGGTACAAACCCTCAACCCCGAGGGTGGACTACTCCCTCCTCATCGTGGTGGCCGCCGGGATGATGAAGATGGCCACCGGTGATGATCTCCCCCTCCGGCAGGGTGCCGGTGCCGGAACATGCTCCCGATTGGTTTTTGGTGGTTACAGAGGCTTGCAGCGACGGAACTTCCGATCTAGGTTCTCCGCAAGGGTTTTTGGAATATTTGATGATTTATAGGGCGAAGAGGGGGTGCGGGGGGCTACCGAGATGGGCACAACCCAACGGGGCACGCCTGGGGGCCCAGGAGTGCCCTGGTGGGTTGTGCCCCCTCGGGGCACCCCCTGGGTGCTGCTCTGGCCCATTGGATGTCTTTTGCTCCATAAAAAATCCACAAAAAGTTTCGTGGTGTTTGGACTCTGTTTGATATTGATTTCCTACGATGTAAAAAACAAGCAAAAAACAACAACTGGCACTGGGCACTGGGTCAATAGGTTAGTCCCAAAAAATGATATAAAGTTGCTATAAAATGATTGTAAAACATCCAAGAATGATAATATAACAGCATAAATACTTCATAAATTATATATATGTTGGAGACGCATTAGCATCCCCAAGCTTAATTCCTACTCGTCCTCGAGTAGGTAAATGATAAAAGAAATAATTTATGAAGTGTGAATGCTAACAAAGTGCATAAGTTTGATCAATGATAATTTCAATCACTTTCCCTAATATCATAACAGCAACTCTTTCTCATAAAACTGATCATGACAAAGTAGCAACCAATTCACATGTTAAGGTTCAAACAATGAATTCTCTTGGAACTCAATAATCTATATTCTTAGTCACCAAACAATTGCAATTTAACTTATTCAACAGTGTCTAAGTAAGAGCTCCACATACTCAACCATCATATAGTCTTCTATGATTGCTAACACTCACCGCATACACATGAGCAAACGTTTCAACCGGACACATAGAAAGACAGGGGCTTATAATTTTGGATCCCAACGTATTGACCTCAAGGGTGATGTTGACAATAGTAACTCATGCTACCCATATCCAACTGGACATATGTTCCTAGATCTTTTCTCACCACACGATGCTTGCCAAAAGAGAAAAATAAAAAGGAATAGAGAGAAAAACTTTGACTCTTGCATGAAAGTAAATACATAAAAGTAAAAGATAGGCCGTTCACAGAGGAAAGCAGAGGTTGCCATGCTCTTTTTGGTTGTATGCTCAATCCCTTAGTGCAAGAGAATGTCACGATATATTGCCCCTTATGATGGCAACCTTTATTATGCAGTCTGTCACTTTTATTCTTCGCCATCACAAGTTCGTACAACGCTCAATTTTCTCTTACAATGAATGATCTAACACTTTTAGAAGCAATTTTTATTGCCTTATTGCATCGATGACAACTTACTTGAAGGATCTTACTCAATCCATAGGTAGGTATGGTGGACTCTCAAAACAAGATTGAGGTTTAAGGGTTTTGGGATGCACAAGTAGTAGCTCTACTTGGTGCGGAATTTTTGGCTAGCAAAGATAGGGGGCAAGCACCACATGTTGAAGGATCTATGACAATATAACTTCTATGTGAATATGAACAAACATAAATCATTATGTTGTCTTCCTTGTCCAAAGTCAACAATTTTGGCATATAATATATTGATGGGGCATCACAATCACAAAAGATTTCCAAGATAGTGTATTTGCATGTGAAAGTTCTCTTCCTTCTACTAATCATTCATGAATTACTTGTATGACCAATATTGTGATTGTCAAGCTTCAAAAGATTTTAGTTTCTAAAACCAATGTGAAGCTACCACTAGGCATGATATGAACATACAATTTCAACTTCATGATATTCAATTCATCAACAATTTACTCATAGGATATAAGTGAAGCACAAGAGTAAATGACAAGGTACTCCAAAAAGATATAAGTGAAGATCAAGCAAGTAGTTAAGCAAATGGGTAGCCAATTGTGGATTGTCTATTTTTTAAAAACTTTCAAACCCAAGTATTTTATATAAACAGCAAGCAAAACAAAATAAAATGACATTCCAACAATATCACACATCATGTGAAGAAGCAAAAACTTAGGCTCAACCGATACTAACCGATAATTGTTGAAGAAGAAAGGTGGGATGCCTACCGGGGCATCCCCAAGCTTAGATGCTTGAGACTTCTTGGAATATTATGTTGGGATGCCTTGGGCATCCCCAAGCTTGAACTTTTGTGTCTCCTTAATTCCTTTTATATCACGGTTTCTCTAAATCTCAAAAAACTTCATCCACACAAAACTCAACAATAACTTGTGAGATAAGTTAGTATAAATCAATGCAATAATCTTATCATTCTCTACTGTAGAAAATCAATAAAATTATTATTCAACATTGCGTACTAAATGCCTCTGCATATTTAATACTCCTATCCTCAAATAGAATCATTAAATAAGCAAACATATGCAAACACTGCAAACATAACAGCAATCTGCCAAAACAATACAGTTTGTAAAGAATGCAAGATTCATCATACTTCCCTAACTCCAAAAATTCTAAAAACTTACCACACTGTAGAAAATTTATTATAGCTTATTGTGCAAAAAGTTTTAACATTTTATCACATTCTGACTTTTCTCGGGAATTTTTGCAACAATGATAAACTTTCTGTTTTGAAACAACAACAAGTAGACTCGCAAAATAAGCATGGCAAAGGCTATACTTGACATTTTTATTGAAGTAAAAGATGAAAAAAATTATTCTAAATAACAGCAAGCAAATCCTAACAAAATAAAATGATGCTCCAAGTAAAACTCATATTATGTGATGAATGAAAACATAGCTCCAAGTGAGGTTACCGATAATGTTGGACACAAAAGAGGGGATGCCTTTCGGGGCATCCCCAAGCTTAGTTGCTTGGATCTTCCTTGAATATTACCTTATGGTGCCTTGGGCATCCCCAAGATTAGGGTCTTGTCACTCTTTATTCTCCTCATAACGACATCTCACCTAAAACTTGAAAACTTCAATCACACAAAACTTAACGGAACTTCGTGAGATAGGTTAGTATGATAAAGAGCAAACCATTTCACTTTGGTACTGTCAAAGACAAGATTCATAATTGTTTACACACAATGCCTACTGTAGCATATCATTTTTACATTTTAAATTGATCAATATAAGCCATAGAAACTAGAAAACAAGCAAACTATGCATTGAAAATGGAATCTGTCAAAAACAGAATAGTCTGAAGTAATCTGTACTCCAACCATACTTCTGTAACTCCGAAAAATCTGAAAAAATTAAGACAACATAGAGAATTTGTGTATCTAACACTTGTAAAAATTTCAGATCAAAAGCACATTCCAGTAAATTTCCAAATTTCCTGGATTGAGCGCAAAAGTTTCTGTTTTTGACAGAATCAAGTCAACTATCATCCACACTATCCCAAAGGCTTTACTTGGTACTTTATTGAAACAAAAGCAATAAAACATGATTACTACAGTATCATCATCACGCGAACACACAAAAACAATAGGTAAAAGTGTTGGGTTGTCTCCCAACAAGCGCTTTTCTTTAATGCCTTTTAGCTAGGCATGATGATTTCAATGATGCTCGCATAAAATATAAGGACTTAAACATAATAAGAGCATCATGAAGCATATTGAAAACATATTTAAGTCTAACCCACTTCCTATGCATAGGGATTTTGTGTGCAAACAAATTTTGGGAGCAAGAATCAACTAGCATGGGAAGGCAAAACAACCACAACTTCAAAACTTTCAAAATAAGGAGAGGAAACTTGATATCATTGCAATTCCTACAAGCATATGTTCCTCCATCATAATAATTTTCAGTGGCGTCATGAATGAATTCAACAATATAACTATCACATAAAGCATTCTTTTCATGATCCACAAGCATAGAAATTTTATTACCCTCCACACAAGCAAGTTTGTTCTTGTCAATAGTAGTGGGAGCAAACTCAACAAAATAACTATCATGTGATTTAAAATTAAAATCATGATGAAAAGTTCCATGGATATCATTATTCTTTTCAGCATACATATCATCACAATAATCATCATAGATAGCAACTTTCTTATCATAGTCAATTGAAGCCTCATCCAAAATGGTGGATTCATCACTAAATAAAGTCATGACCTCTGCAAATCAACTTTCATCATTATAATCATCATAAGTAGGAGGCATGTAATCAATATAGAAAATTTGCACATCATATCTTGGGGGACTAAAAATATCATCTTCATCAAACATAGCATCCCCGAGCTTATGGCTTTGCATATCACTAGCATCATGGGTATTCAAAGGATTCATACTAACAACATCGCAATCATTCTCATCATTTATGCCAAACATTCTATTGAATTCTTCTTCTATCAATTGAGCACAATTTTCCTTTCAATCATTTTCGTGAAAGACATTATAAACATGAACAATATGATGCAACCTCAATTCCATTTTTTTTAGTTTTCTTTTTATAAACCAAACTAGTGATAAAACAAGAAACTAAAAGATTCGATTGCAAGATCTAAAGATATACCTTCAAGAACTCACCTCCCGAGCAACGGCGCCAGAAAAGAGCTTGATGTATACTACGCAACTTTATTCTTGTAGACTCGTGTTGGGCCTCCAAGCGTAGTGTTTTGTAGGACAGTAGCAATTTTTCCTCAAGTGGATGACCTAAGGTTTATCAATCCATGGGAGGCGTACGATGAAGTTGGTCTCTCTCAAACAACCCTGCAATCAAATACAAGAAATCTCTTGTATCCCCAACACACCCAATACAATGACAATTTGTATAGTGATGTCTGCTAGAACTACGTCGGTATTTCCCCAAAGAGGAAGGGATGATGCAGTATAGCAACGGTAAGTATTTCCCTTAGTGATGAGACCAAGGTTATCGAACCAGTAGGAGAACCTCCTCACACCACGTAAACAGCACCTGCACACAAATAACAAAATACTCGCAACCCACGTGTTAAAGGGGTTGTCAATCCCTTTCGCGCACGACGCCTCTAGTGGGCAAATAACGTGAGGTAAAAAGTGGTAGATAGGATAAATAGATCTCAGAACAAATTAATTGCAGCAAGGTATTTTTGTGTTTTTGATTTAATAGATCTAAAATAAATGCAAGAGAAAATAGATCGCAAAGGCAAATATGATGAAAAGAGACCCGAGGGCCGTAGGTTTAGCTAGTGGCTTCTCTTGAGAAAAGTAGCAAACGGTGGGAAACAATTACGTTGGGCAATTGATAGAACTTCAAATAATCATGACGATATACAGGCAATGATCATTATATAGGCATCACGTCCAAGATTAGTAGACCGACTCCTGCCTGCATCTACTACTATTACTCCACACATTGGCCGCTATCCAACATGCATCTAGTGTATTAAGTTCATGAGAAAACGGAGTAATGCAATAAGAACGATGACATGATGTAGATGAGATCCATTTATCTATTGCGGCAGATATAGATCTCATCTTGTTATCCTTTAGTAGCAACGATACATACGTGTCGGTTTCCTTTTTGTCACTGGGATCAAGCACCGTAAGATCAAACCCACTACAAAGAACCTCTTCCCATTGCAAGATAAATAGATCAAGTTGGCCAAACAAAACCCAAATATCAGAGAAGAAATACGAGGCTGTAAGCAATCATGTGTCGGATTTAGGGTTCCCGCAGACCCTTGAGGTTCGAACACTGGGGTGCGCGCGGAGGTCTCGCCTTCTACCTACCTGTTCCTCACCGAATCGCTAGAGTCTAAACTGCGAGAAGAACAACACAAGAGACGTAGCGTTTATACTGGTTCAGGCCACCATGGTAGTGTAATACCCTACTCCAGTGTGTGGTGTGGTGGATTGCCTCTTGGGCTGATGATGAACAATACAAGGAAGAACAGCCTCGCGAGGGTCTGTTCCTATGGTGGTGTTGTCCCTTTTGAGGGGTAGATTCTCGATGCCCCGATACTATGGTGGCTAGTCCTATTTATAGGCGAAGGCCCTGGGCCTCTTCCCAAATATTGAGTGGGAAGGGCGCCAACAATTGGCAATTTTGAAGGGGAACATCTGGTACACTTATCCTGACTAAAGTTGGTCCTCGCCTGTCAAAGGCTCTAGTAGTGACGCCGGCTTGGGCTCCACGGTGACCTCCATCCTGCCGTTGGACTGGTCTTGGTCTTGTTGCACCGAAATGGATGCCTTTGCTTGATGCTCTCGCTTGCGCTTGCTCCCCTTGCACCAAAGAGGAAAGAAGGACACTGCGCGGGCTGGCGCCCGGCTGGCGCCCTTGGTCATCATGGCTTGCGTCATGGGCACCTCGCGAGGTACCCCGCCTTGAACTCTCCGCCTCCTCGTGAGCCAGCCTGATGAGGCCGTGCCTGAGGAAGCTCCTTGTCGTCCGCCCCGCGAGGCTTGGCCCCTCACGAGGGTCTTGAGCTTGTGTTGATGAAGATGGGCCGTGCTGGGGCCCCTTTGAGCCACGCCGCAGGCCGCAGGCAGGCAAGTCTGGGGATCCTCGTTCCCAGAACGCCGACAGTAGCCCCCGGGCCCAAGGCGCGCCCGGACTTGGCCGAGCAGAGAGGCGAAAGGGCAAGTGCGAAGCGTCGCGGGCCCTAACAGCCTGCGGCCTTGGGCGCCGCGTGGCGGTTGATTGGACGAGGGCGTCTCCACTTCCCCACGACGCCTCGGCAACTGCACGGATTCGACAAGTCCCTGCATGCGAAACGAGTCATGATTACCTGCGGTCGTGGAGGCCGACGTTTGGCCTCCTCTGGCTTTAAGTACGGCACGTCGTGTGCCCTTCCAGTTCATCCCCTCTTGCTTCTCCTTCTTCCTCATGGCCCCGTCAAGGAGGTTCTCGGCCGCAGAGAAGGGAAAGGCTCGCCAGGCCAAGCCTGTCTCTCCCCCGCCCAAGCACGGTCGCGGCCGCCCTCGAAAGCACCCCGTGGCCTCCGCGGTGGTTCCCCGTAGCCGCGAAGGTGACTTCCCGCGTGGCGACGGGCGGCCGGCAGCGGCCGGGGTGTGTGTTTTGGCCGTGCGACCCCCGAAGCCGCGCTCTCGCGCTGCGGAGGTGCTGCCGGAGTTTGTTGTGTGGGCAGCGGAGCCGGCCAGCGCCCGGCTTCAGCTCCCTCGCTTCCTCCTAGGCGAGCTCCCGGCTGGCGCCCCGGGCGGCCTCTGGCTCCAGGCAGACGGCTGCTGCAGTCGGGCCTCGTGGGCTTCGCTGGAGGTCTTCGCGGCCGGGAGCCTGGCCCTGACCCGCGGCTGGCAGACGTTTGCCCGCGTGCATGGCCTGAGCCGCCGGTGCACCCTGCACTTCAAGTTCGACGGCGACGCCACCCTCTACGTGAGGGTGTTTGGGGAAGATGGCCGCCGCGCAGGGTGCTGCCCTGAAGACGACGGCCACGGCTGGGGACCCAGCCCTGGCGAGGATGGAGAGGGCGGCGCGCGCGTGGCTGGCGGCGCCTAGGAATCCTCGAGCTTCACTGGTTCCTCTTCGGGCAACGACTCTTCTAGCAGCGGCCGCGGTCGGCCTCCATGCCGTCGTGCCTGCTTTGAGGGTGGTAGCGGGTCTGCCCGCCGTTGCACCCTGGTGAAACGCGAGAGGGAGTCCGCTTGAGCTCCGGAGGCAGCTCGGGTCCTCCCTGAGGGCCGGCGCCTGGCGAGCTTCGCCTGATTTGTTCCTCCCTCCCCCTTTTTCCTGCGCAAAAAGACAGCTATGTGGGGGCCCCGTGGGGGCGTGTTTGTGCTATTGTTGTCAATCGACGTAGTGTTCCTTCCTGCCAAACGCCCGCACGTAGCTAATCCCCAGCCTTGGCCATGGGGCGACCGACCCAGGTCCTGTATTTGTGTCGCGGTGCCCGTGGGGCACGGACTGGAGGGATGCTCCTGTAGTGGACCCGGGTCGCGAGGTCTTGACCGAAAGGATCGAAACACTCGCGAGGGCGCCAGGGCCGTCCCCTCGCGAGACCTTGCACAAGAGAAATCGAGGCCGGAGGGCGAAAAGGCGAAGAGTCATAAGTCAGAAGACAGCGACAGTTTCAACAAAACTTCTAGCCAACTGCAGAAAGCAAATGAAAAAGCCGCGTCCGGCACCTAGTCTAGTCTTCGACGTCTTCTCACCAGCGCGGAGCTAAGTGCTGCCACTGGGCGTGGGAGGGAGCCCCAGGGCCTGAGGCCGGCGCTCCTAAGACTCCGGGGCGTGTACAGCCCCAACTCATTATTACGTGAGAGTGTCACGGGCGGTGAGCTTCACAGGCGTTGGCCTTCTTCACAGGCTCCGGGCCTTTCTTCGGGGAAGCAAGCTTCACGGGCATTGGCCCTCTTCACAGGCTCCGGGCCTTTCCTAAAATGCAACAGCTTCATAGGCATTCGCCCTCTTCACAGGCTCTGGGCCTTTTCCAAAAAGATGATCTTCACAGGCATTTGCCTTCTTCACAGGCTCCGGCCCTTCTCCAAAAAGATGATCTTCACAGGCATTCGCCTTCTTCACAGGCTCCGGGCCTTCTCCAAAAAGATGATCTTCACAGGCATTCGCCTTCTTCACAGGCTCCGGGCCTTCTCCAAAAAGATGATCTTCACAGGCATTCGCCTTCTTCACAGGCTCCGGGCCTTTTCCAAAAAGATGATCTTCACAGGCATTCGCCTTCTTCACAGGCTCTGGGCCTTTTCAGGGGTAAAACCTCCGGAGGTGCTGGATGTTCCACGCATTCTAGACTGGCACCCCCTCCTGAGTCTCCAAGCGCGCGGAGCCGGGCCTGGAAACATGAACAACCTTCAACGGGCCCTCCCACATGGGAGAGACCTTATGCAGTCCCTCCCTGGAGAGAAACCGCCTGAGCACGAGGTCCCCTACCTCAAGAGTCCCGGGGCGGATGTTGCGGCAGTGGTATCGCCGCAGTGCTTCTTGATATCTCGCCGCTCGCAGCGCGGCTTCTCGGCGACGCTCCTCCCCCAGCACGAGGTCCATCTCCCGCATGGCGTCCTGCTGCGCTTCATCGAACGCCAGGACCCGTGTGGACCGATGTCTGACCTCGTGAGGGAGGACTGCTTCGGCTCCATAGACCAAGAAGAAAGGGGTCTCTCCAGTCGGCTTGGTTGCGGTCGTGCGGATGGACCACAACATGGACTGGAGCTCGTCGTACCAGCCTCTGCCGCAAGCTTCCAGCTTGTTCTTGAATGTTCTGGTCTTGAGGCCCCTCAGGACCTCCGCATTGTCCCGCTCGGCCTGGCCGTTGCTTCGGGGGTGCGCCACTGAAGCGTAGCATATCTGCGTTCCAAGGTTAGCACAGTATGTTTTGAAGAGGTTACTGGTGAACTGCGAACCGTTGTCGGTGATGATGCGGTTCGGCACCCCGAACCGGCTCACGATGCCCTTGATGAACTTGACCGCTGAACCCGCGGGGATGGTGCGGACGGCTTCCACTTCGGCCCACTTGGTGCATTTGTCCACGGCGACGTAGGGGTAACGATAGCCCCCTGGCGCCCGGGGAAATGGGCCCAAGATATCAAGCCCCCAGACTGCGAATGGCCATGTGAGGGGTATGGTCAGGTATCTCTTGAGATCTTGGAATGCCTTGTCGGCCTCTTCAGTCCATTCAAAGGGCCCCTTTTTCTTCATCAACTGGAAGAAAGGCAGCGCTCGCTCCCCTAACCTGGAGATGAAGCGCCCCAGTGCAGTCACGCGCCTAGTGAGCTTCTGCATCTCTCTGAGGGTCTTTGGCGGGCTCATGTCCTCGACTGCCTTGACCTTTTCTGGGTTGGCCTCGATGCCTCGGTGGGACACGAGGAAACCCAAGAGCTTGCCCGAGGGGACTCCAAACACACACTTCTCCGGGTTGAGCCTCAGGCTTACTGCATTGAGGTTTGCAAAGGTTTCCTCCAGGTCCTGTATCAGGGTCTTGGCCTCGCGAGACTTCACTACAATGTCATCGACATAAGCTTCCACGTTCTTCCCGAGTTGCGGGCCCAAGGTGATGTGCATGCGCCGCTGAAAGGTTGCCCCCGTGTTGCGCAGTCCGAAGGGCATGCATGTATAGCAGTACACCCCACACGGGGTCAGGAAGGCCGTCTTCTCCACGTCTTCCACCGCCATCTTGATCTGATGATACCCGGAGAAGGCGTCCAAGAAGCATAACAGGTCACACTCAGCGGTGGAATCGACGATTTGATCGATGCATGGGAGCGGGAAAGGATCTTGCGGGCATGCTTTGTTGAGGTTGATGAAGTCGACACACATGCGTTCCTTCCCTCCCTTCTTTGGTACTACCACAGGGTTGGCCAACCAATCTGGATATCGAACCTCGCGAATGACCCTCGCGGCTTCTAGCTTGCGGGTCTCCTGGACGATGAAGGCCTGCTTTTCAGTGGACTCCCGCCTCGCTTTTTTCTTCACGGGGCGCACGTTGGGGCACACGTTGAGGTGGTGCTCGGTCACGCCCCGTGGGATCCCTGCCAGCTGATCGGGCTCCCAAGCGAACATCTTCTTGTTTGCACGCCGGAACTTGACCAGGGCTTCCTCCTGCTCGGGCCCGAGGTGGGCGCCTATGGTGAAAGTGGCGCTGGTGGACCCGTCCTCGTCAACGGGTATCTTCTTGGTCTCCGCCTTGTCTTGGGTGAACAACTATTTCTTCTTGGCTGGTGCAGCCCCCTTGGGCTCGGGGGCCCCCGCGTTGGCAGGCTGTGCTGCCGCCGCCGTCTTGAAGGCGAGCTTGAGCGCTCGCAGCGCGTCCCCGGTGTCCCCAGGCACGGTGAGGACTCCGCTACTCCCGGGCATCTTCATGAGGTTGTATGCCGGGTGAGTCGCGGCCATGAATTGGGCCAGTGCTGGGTAGCCGAGGATGGCATTGTAGGGGAGGCCGATGAGGGTGATGTCGAAATCGACCAGCTCCGTGCGGAAATTGTCGTAGGTGCCGAAGGTCACTGGGAGCCGGATCTGTCCCAAGGAGCTGGAAGACCCGCCCCCGATGTCCATGAAGGGTTGGCTCGGCCGCAACCACCGCCGGGGTATGCGGAGGAGGTCGAAAGTTTCGACTGAAAGCATGTTGAGGCCCGCGCCACCGTCGATGAGGGTCCTGGGGACAGCCACCTGGCAGATGGTGGGGGTGCACAACATCGGGAGCGCACCCGAGCAGGCCGAGTTGGAGGGGTGGTCTTCCGAACTGAAGGCTAGCCTGGCCTGCGGCTCCGACCGGTCCCGGGAAGCCCCCTGCCGCACGGAGGCGGCGCTGATCCGACGGATGAACGGCTTGACATGGTGACTGGAAGGCGGCGCCTGCGAGCCGCCCAGGAGGGCCGTGATGACCGGGGAGGCCGGTGCGGCGTGGTGGGCGAGGAAGAGGTCGCGCGGCTTTTCCCAGGAGGCCACGGAGGGATGCAAGGGCGATACTCGTTGCTCGTCCCCCGCCGGGCCGGTGGCGGTGCTGATGGCGGGCGACGGGGAACGACGAGGGCGCCCGCTGACGGGAGCCGTCCGGGCGACTCGAGCGACGCGAGCAACCCGATGAGCGTCAGCCATGGACGCGACGGTCGGAGAAGAGCAGGGCGATGGAAGACGAATTCCGGCGCACCACTACCTGGCGCGCCAAATGTCGGATTTAGGGTTCCGGCAGACCCTTGAGGTTCAAACACTGGGGTGCGCGCGGAGGTTTCACCTTCTACCTACCTGTTCCTCACCGAGTCGCTAGAGTCTAAACTGCCAGAAGAACAACACAAGAGACGCAAGGTTTATACTGGTTCAGGCCACCATGGTGGTGTAATACCTTACTCCAGTGTGTGGTGTGGTGGATTGCCTCTTGGGCTGATGATGAACAATACAAGGAAGAACTGCCTCACGAGGGTCTGTTCTTATGGTGGTGTTGTCCCTTTTGAGGGGTAGATTCTCGATGCCCCGATACTATGGTGGCTAGTCCTATTTATAGGTGAAGGCCATGGGCCTCTTCCCAAATATTGAGCGGGAAGGGCGCCAACAATTGGCCATTTTGAAGGGGAACATCTGGTACACTTATCCTGACTAAAGTTGGTCCTCGCCTGTCAAAGGCTCTGGTGGTGACGCCGGCTTGGGCTCCACAGTGACCTCCATCCTGCCGTTGGACTGGTCTTGGTCTTGTTGCACCGAAATGGATGCCTTTGCTTGATGCTCTCGCCTGCGCTTGCTCCCCTTGCACCAAAGAGGAAAGAAGGACACTGCGCGGGCTGGCGCCCAGCTGGCGCCCTTGGTCGTCATGGCTTGCGTCATGGGCACCTTGCGAGGTACCCCGCCTTGAACTCTCCGCCTCCTCGTGAGCCTGCCTGATGAGGCCGTGCCTGAGGAAGCTCCTTGTCGTCCGCCCCGCGAGGCTTGGCCCCTCGTGAGGGTCTTGAGCTTGTGTTGATGAAGATGGGTCGTGCTGGGGCCCCTTTGAGCCACGCCGTAGGCCGCAGGCAGGTAAGTCTGGGGACTCCCGTTCCCAGAACGCCGACATCATGCATATAAGTGATCAAAGAAGACTCAAATAACTTTCATGGAGAAAAACATAGATCTGATCATAAACTGAAAGTTCATCGGATCCCAACAAACACACCGCCAGACTTAGATCATATGGATCTCCAAGAGACCATTGTATTGACAATCAAGAGAGAGAGAGAGAGGAAGCCATCTAGCTACTAACTGCGGACCCGTAGGTCTACAAAGAACTACTCATGCATCATAGGAGAGGCACCAATGGAAGTGGTGAACCCCTCCATGACGGTGTCTAGATTGGATCTTGGTGGTTCTGGACTCTGCAGTGGCTGGATCAATATTTCGTCGCCTCCCCTAGGGTTTCTAGAATATCTGGGTATTTATAGAGCAAAGAGGCGGTTTGGGGGGCACCCAAGGTGGGCACAACCCACCGATCGCGCCTGGGCCTCCTGGCGCGCCCTGGTGGGTGCTGCTCACCTCGAGCAGCCCCTCGGGTGCTTCCTTGGCCCATTGGCAATTTTCTGGCCCAAAAAAAATCTCCTAGGACTTATGTTGCATTTGGACTCCGTTTGATATAGATTTCCCGCGATGTAAAAAACATGCAGAAAACAGCAACTGGCACTGGGCACTATGTCAATAGGTTAGTACCAAAAAATGATATAAAATGACTATAAAATGATTGTAAAACATCCAAGAATGATAATATAACAGCATGGAACAATAAAAAATTATAGATACGTTGGAGACGTATCAGCATCCCCAAGCTTAATTCCTGCTCGTCCTCTAGTAGGTAAATGATAAAAACAGAATTTTTGATGTGGAATGCTGCCTAACATGTTCATCACATTCTTTTCTTTATAGCATGGACATATGGACTTTTATATGATTCAAAGCAATAGTCTAGTTTTGACATGAAGACTTTAATACTCAAGTATACCAACAAGCAACCATGTCTTTCAAAATATCAACACTAAAGCAAGTTATCCCTAGCCCATCATGCTCAATCATTGATCCATTCATGAAACACACTTGAATATTAGCTACACCCAATGCTCAAATACGATCATTGTGCCCCTTAGTTGGTGCTTTATAAGAGAAGATGGAGACTCAAATTCAAAATAAAAATTGCATAAGTAAAAGAAAGGCCCTTCACGGAGGGAAGTAGTGATTTGTAGAGGTGCCAGAGCTCAAAGCTTAAATTGTGAGATAAATTATTTTTGAGAGGCATACTTTTCCTACCAATGAAAATGACTTGGAGCATCCCAACACTTTCCATGCTAGATACATCATAGGTGGTTCCGAAACAAAAAATAAAGTTTATTATTTTTCCACCATAACTTTCACTTTCCATGGCTAGTCGTATCCACGGGTGCCTTCCATACCAACACTTTCCAAGGAATTTTTTTATTTAACAACATAAAGTAAATTCATTTATTCATTTCGGGACTGGGCATCCCTAATACCTTTGACGTACTCTCGTGCAATTACAAGTGAATAAACACTCATCATGAGAATAACACATCTAGCATGGAAAATATTGGCTACCCTTTACCGCCTCGCGAGTAGTAGAGCACACAAAAGAGAACCTTATTTTGAATATTAGAGATGGCACATGAAAATTTTCTTAGAATGGCATGGAAATACCGCATATAGGTAGGTATAGTGGACTCATAAGGCAAAACTAGTTTAAAGGGTTTTGGATGCACAAGTAGTGATCATACTTAGTGCAAAATGAAGGCTAGCAAAAAGATTGAGAAGCGACCAACCAAAAAGCGAAAAATCTCGTACCCAAGCATTAAGAATAAGTAATATCGAATAATGCACCATAAGTAGGATATAAATTTCATTGCATAACTATTGACTTTCGTGCTTGCATAAGGAATCACGAACCTTAACATCAATATTCTTACTAAATCACAATTACTCATCAACATGACTCACATATCATATCGTCATATCTCACAACCATTACTAAGAATCATGTTTATTTTGTCCAATGATCTTCATGAAAGTTTTTATTATATCCTCCTTGGATATATGTCACTTTGGGACTATTTCCATATGTTGCTTTTGATAAGCTCAAACAAATATAAGTGAAGATCATGAGCATAAAAAATTTCTTTCTCTCAAAATAATCTAAGTGAAGCAAGAGAGAATTTATTAAAAATTTACTAACCCCCAAATAAATCTAGGTGAAGCATGAGCGCATTTCTTCAAAATTAACAAAGCACACCATGCTCAAAAAGATATAAGTGAAGTACTAGAGCAAGTCCATGGCTCTATAAATTTAAGTGAAGCATAGGAGCAAGCATAGCATAATTTTTGGCTCTATAAAAAGAGTGTGTCCATCAAGGATTCGACACTTAAAAATGCAAATAAAATCAAGCAAAGACTCATATCATACAAGACGCTCTAAGCAAAACTCATATCATGTGACAAAAAAAATATAGTTTCAAGTAAAATACCGATGGTCATTAGAAGAAAGCGGGGATGCCACTCGGGGGCATCCCCAAGCTTAGTTGCTTGACACTTCTTTGAATATTATCTTGGGGTGCCTCGGGCATCCCCAAGCTTAGCCTTTTGCTTATCCTTATTCCTTCATCCATCGTAAGATAACCCAAAACTTGAAAACTTCAATCACACAAAACTCAAACAAAACCTTCGTGAGGTCCGTTAGTATAAGAAACCAAACCACTACTATAAGTATTGTATCAAACCTATTCTTATTTTTTTATTACATTATATCTACTGTATCCAACTTTTATATGGCAAAAACTCATCAAAGAAAATCATAGAATCATCAAAACAAGCACACAACGCAAAGAAAACAGAATCTGTCAAAAACAGAACAGTCTGTAGAAATCTGAAAATTTGGAATACATCTGTAACTCCAAAAATTATGAAATAAATTGGTGGACGTGAGGAATTTCTCTGTTAATCTTCTGCAGAAAGAATCAACTTAAAAGCACTCTTCTGTAAAAAATGACATCGAATCTCGTGAGCATAGTAGTTTCTGTTTTTCAGCAAGATCAAATAAACTTTCACTCAAGTCTTCCCAAAGGCATTGCTTGGCACAAACACTAACTAAGACACAAAAACACAACACTGTTATGATTGTACTAACACTCAAGAACAGAAAACGGAAAGCAAAAATAAATTTTATTCATGGGGTTGCCTCCCAACAAGCGCTATCGTTTTACGCCCCTAGCTAGGCATAACGTGTAGGGTCTAAGTTTTGTCATCTTTGTCCTTGTTTCCCTTGGAGGTATTTGTGTCGGGAGGTTTTGTAAATAAGACATAAAACACATTATCCATGTAAATCTTAGCACTACCAAGTTGCTTTTTATCATAACCCCATTGATTTCCGGCAGTGATCCAAGAATAGTGTTGATTCACATCGTTAAAAACTTGTTGGCACATATCTAAAACGGGGACTTGCTTTCTAAGATTCTCATCAAAAATTTGGTTATCTCCAAGCAAATGCCTCAGAGCATAATCACTATTATAAATAATTTCATCAATCACGGGTTTTTCATGATTCATGCCATAAAAATCAAAGATTTCCCTAGCTTCCCATATTATGTAGTCAAATTCATTCATCAAAACAAGAGTGGCTAACTTTTTAGCTTTAGGATACTTTATAACGGGCAACTCATAAAACAATCTTTGCAAGGTAGGATGAGTACGAATAAATCTAGTTTCAAGTTTCAAAAGAAGTGCCGAAATAGCTTCCGCATAAGATTTAGTCCTTTTAAGTATAGGAATATCATCAAGACTTAATTTTCTGACACAATTGAAAAATTCTTGGATATGTTCTTTTCCCATAAAATTCCCTTGCCCCAAAAAGAAAGTTTTGGCATCCAGATTACCCGTGCGCTCCACTTTAGGAGTTAGGCCATCATCTGTTTCTTCCATATCAAAGTCACTCATGGTGACAAGTTCAAGCAAATAAAAGATCTAACGAGAAAATGGCGAATGAAAAAGAGGGCGAATAAAATGGCAAATTTTTGTGAAGTGGGGGAGAGGAAAACGAGAGGCAAATGGAAAATAATGTAAATTGTGAGGAGATGAGATTTGTGATTAGGAACCTGGTTGATGTTGAAGATCCTCCCCGGCAACGGCGCCACAAATTCCTTTTGATGTCTGCTAGAACTACGTCGGTATTTCCCCAAAGAGGAACGGATGATGCAGTATAGCGATGGTAGGTATTTCACTTAGTGATGATACCAAGGTTATCAAACCAGTAGGAGAACCTCCTCACACCAAGTAAACAGCACCTACACACAAATAACAATATTCGCAACCCGACGTGTTGAAGTGGTTGTCAATCCCTTTCGGGTACGGCGCCTCTAGTGGGCAAATAACATGAGGTAAAAAGTGGTAGATAGGATAAATAGATCTCGTAACAAATAAATTGCAACAAGGTATTTTTGTGTTTTTGGTTTAATAGATCTGAAAATAAATGCAAGAGAAAATAGATCGCAAAGGCAAATATGGTGAAAAGAGACCCAGGAGCCATAGGTTTCGCTAGTGGCTTCTCTCAAGAAAAATAGCAAACTGTGGGAAAACAATTACTGTTGGGCAATTTATAGAACTTCAAATAATCATGACGATATCCAGGCAATGATCATTATATAGGCATCATGTCCAAGATTCGTAGACAGACTCCTGCCTGCATCTACTACTATTACTCCACACATCGACCGCTATCCAGCATGCATCTAGTGTATTAAGTTCATGAGAAAATGGAGTAATGCAATAAGAACGATGACATGATGTAGATGAGATCCGTTTATCTATTGCGGCAGATATAGATCTCATCTTGTTATCCTTAGTAGCAACGATACATACGTGTTGGTTTCCTTTCTATCACTAGGATCAAGCACCGTAAGATCGAACCCACTACAAAGCACCTCTTCCCATTGCAAGATAAAAAGATCAAGTTGGCCAAACAAAACCCGAATATCAGAGAAGAAATACGAGGCTATAAGCAATCATGCATATAAGAGTTCAAAGAAGACTCAAAAAACTTTCATGGATAAAAACATAGATCTGATCATAAACTCAAAGTTCATCAGATCCCAACAAACACAATGTCAAAAGTCTTACATCATATGGATCTCCAAGAGACCATTGTATTGATAATCAAGAGAGAGAGAAGCCATCTAGCTACTAACTATGGACCCCTCTTTCCTTCTCCCTCCTCTTTCCTTCTCCCTCCCCTAAGCCACAGAGGAGGCCGAATAGGATTAGGAAGAGGGGGGGCGCCCCCCCTCTTTCCTTCTCCCTCCTCTCTTCCCCTCTTTCCCCTTCCGGTAAAAGGAAAGGGAGGGGGCGAATCCAACTAGGAGCCCAAGTAGGATTCCTCCTACTTGGGCGCGCCTAGGGCTGCCTCTCTCCCTCTCCCTCCTTTATATATGTGGGGAGGGGGTGCCTAGAACACACATGAACTATTCCTAGCCATGTGCAGCGCCCCCCTCCACAGTTTCTGCCTCCGGTCATATTCTCGCAGTGCTTAGGCGAAGCCCTGCGTGGATCACTTCACCATCATTGTCACCACGCCGTCGTGCTGATGGAACTCATCTACTTCCTCGACACTCTACTGGATCAAGAGCTCGAGGGACGTCATCGCGTTGAACGTGTGCAGAACTCGGAGGTGACGTACGTTCGGTACTTGATCGGTCGAAACGAGAAGAAGTTTTACTACATCACCTCGTTGGCAAACGCTTCCGCGTTTGCTCTATGAGGGTACGTGGACACACTCTCCCCCCTCGTTGCTATGCATCTGCTAGATAGATCTTTCGTGAGCGTAGGGATTTTTTAAAAATTGCATGCTACGTTTCCCAACACTACTTAATGAAACACAAGTCTGAAACATTTGAAAAGTTCAAAGAATTTCAGAGTGAAGTGGAGAATCATTGTAACAAGAAATAAAGTTTCTATGATCTGATCGCGGAGGCGAATATTTGATTACGAGTTTGGCCTTCATTTAAAACAATGCGGAATAGTATCACAACTCACGCCACCTGCAACACCACAACATAATGGTGTGTCCGAACGTTGTAACCGTACTTTATTAGATATGGTGCAATTTATTATGTCTCTTGCCGATTTACCACTATCGTTTTGGGGTTATGCTTTAGAGACAGTTGCATTCACGTTAAATAAGGCACCATCTAAAACCGTTGATGCGACACCGTATGAACTGTGATTTGGCAATAAACCTAAGTTGTCGTTTCTTAAAGTTTGGGGTTGCAACACTTATGTCAAAAGGCTTCAACCTGATAAGCTTGAACCCAAATTGAAGAAGTGCATTTTCATAGGATACCCTGAGGAAACAATTGGGTACACCTTCTACCACAGATCCGAAGGCAAGATCTTTGTTGCCAAGAATGGAACTTTTCTAGAGAAGGAGTTTATCTCGGAAGAAGTGAGTGAGAGGAAAGTAGAACTTGATGAGGTAATTGTACCTTCTCTCAATTTGGAAAGAAGCTCATCTGAGAAATCTGTTCCCATGATGCCTACAACAACTAGGGAGGAAGCTAATGATGATGATCATGAAACTTCAGATCAAGTTACTACTGAACCTCGTAGGTCAACCAGAACACGATCGACACTAGAGTGGTATGGTAATCCTATTCTGGAAGTCATGTTACTAGACCATGGCGAACCTACGAAGTATGAAGAAGCTATGATGAGCCTAGATTCCGATAAATGGCTTGAGGCCATGAAATCTGAGATAGGATCCATGTATGAGAACAAAGCATGGACTTTGGTGGATTTGCCCGATGATCGGCGACCCATAGTCAATAAATGGATCTTCAAGAAGAAGATTGACGCTGATGGTAATGTTACTATTAACAAAGCTCGACTTGTCGCAAAAGGTTTTTGACAAGTTCAAGGATTTGACTACGATGAGACTTTCTCACCCGTAGCACTGCTTAAGTCTGTCTGAATCATGTTAGCAATTGCCGCATTTTATGATTATGAAATCTGGTAAATGGACGTCAAAACTGCATTCCTTAATTGATTTCTAAAAGAAGAGTTGTATATGATGCAACCAGAAGGTTTTGTCGATCCTAAAGGTGCTAACAAAGTGTGCAAGCTCTAGCTATCCACCTATGGACTGGTGCAAGCATCTCGGAGTTGGAATATACGCTTTGATAAGATGATCAAACCATATGGTTTTATACAGACTTTCATAGAAGCCCGTATTTACAAGAAAGTGAGTGGGAGCTCTGTAGCATTTCTGATATTATATGTGGATGACATATTATTGATTGGAAATGATATAGAATTTCTAGATAGCATAAAAGGATACTTGAATAACAATTTTTCAGTGAAAGACCTCGTGAAGCTACTTACATATTGGGCATCAAGATCTATAGAGATAAATCAAGACACTTGATAAGACTTTCAATGTGTACATACCTTGACAAGATTTTGAAGGAGTTCAAAATGGATCAGTCAAAGAAGGGGTTCTTGTCTGTATTGTAAGGTGTGAAGTTGAGTAAAGGCTCAAAACCCGACCACTGTAGAAGATAACGAGAGAATAAAAGGCATTCCCTATGTCTCACTGATAACCCACAAGTATAGGGGATCATTTGTAGCCTTGTTTGATAAATAAGAGTGTCGAAACCAACGAGGAGCTAAAGGCAGAACAAATATTCCCTCAAGTTCTATCGACCACCGATACAACTCTACGCACACTTGACGTTTGCTTTACCTAGAACAAGTATGAAACTATTTTGCAAGAATAAAACTAGGAGTACTTTGCAGGAATAAAACTACGAATAACATGCAAGGTAGTAAAAGTGGATAGCTTTTGTCAATGAGAAAGTCATTTGTCCCTAGGCAATCGATAACAAGTACCGGTAATCATTCTTGCAATTTTATATGACGGAGAGGCATGAGCTAACATACTTTCTCTACTTGGATCATATGCACTTATGATTGGAACTCTAGCAAGCATCCGCAACTACTAAAGATCATTAAGGTCGTGAAACCCAACCATAGCATTAAGTATCAATCCTCTTTACTCGTGTACGCCATGACCCACTTATCCTCGTTTAGGCTGTTGTCACCCCCGCAACACTGACAATAAGCAAACCATGAACATATTGTAACACCCTATAGCGGGGGGCCCTCACATTTGCGCGAGAACGGATGGCACCATAGGATAGCACCATAAATAAAATATACAATCATACCAACCAAGATCATGATTAGCCCACAGGACAAAGCAGATCTACTCAAACATCATAGGATAACCATAGATCATTGGGAAATAATATATGGAGTTGACCACCATGTTTAAGTAGAGATTACAGTGGGGGGAAGAGCTGTTACACCGCTGCATATAAGGGGAGAGAGTTGGTGTTAACGGTAGCAAGATTGTTGGTGAATATCGCCGTCTGGTCGTTGCCCCGGCGGCACTCCGGCCACCGGAAGCGAGGGTGAGAGAGCCCCCTCCTTCTTCTTATTCCTTGGCCTCCTCCCTAGGTGGGAGAAGGGTTTACCCTCTGGTCCTTTGCTTCCATGGCATGGGAGGGGCGAGAGGCCTTCCGAGATTGGATCTTCCTCTCTGTTCTCTTCTCATTCGCGCTCTCCAGATCTGGCCAAAAACCATTTCTTATATTCCGGAGATCCGTAACTCCGATTACGTTGATCTTTTTACATGATTTTTTTCCTGATATAAGCTTCCTTGTGCACAAAGTAGAGCTCCAACCAACGTACGAGGTGAGCACAACCCACCACCACGCGTCAGGGGCCTGGGGCGCGCCCTGGTGTATCGTGGTCTGTGTGGGCCTCCATTTGCGGTGATTCCAACTCCCAAAAATCACAAACATTCCAAAATAATTCTCCGTGGAGTTGCATCATGTTTGGACTTCATTTGATATGGATTTTCTGTGATACAAAAATAGGCAACAAATAGGAACTGGTACTGGGCACTAGATAAGTAAGTTAGTAGAAATAAATCATATAAAATGTTTCCAAAAGTATGTAAAACGTGTATAATATTGGCATGAAACAATCAAAAATTATAGATACGATAGAGATGTACCACTCAGACATAGGTTCTATAAAGTATGCCATGTTGTATACCAAATCAGTTGTGTACCTTGCCATGAGTTTGGCAAGGGGGTACAATAGTGATCCAGGAATAGATCACTGGACAGTGGTCAAAATTATCCTTAGTTACCTTAAAGAGGACTAAGGAAATGCTTCTCCGATAAAGAGTTCATCGTAAAGAGTTACGTCGATGCAAGCTTTGAAACTGATCTAGATGGCTCTAAGTCTCAATCTAGATGCGTATTGAACGTGGGAGCAATTATCTTGAGTAGCTCCATGTAGAGCATTATAGACATAAAAATTTGCAAAATACATACGGCTTTGAATGTGATAGACCCGTTGACTAAACTTCTCTCACAAGCAAAACACGATCACACCTTAGTACTCTTTGGGTGTTAATCACATAGTGATGTGAACTAGATTATTGACTCTAGTAAACCCTTTAGGTGTTGGTTAAATGGCGATGTGAATTATGGGTGTTAATCATATAAAGATGCGTAGTATTGGTGTTAAATCACATGGCGATGTGAACTAGATTATTGACTCTAGTGCAAGTGGGAGAGTGAAGGAAATATGACCCAGAGGCAATAATAAAGTTGTTATTTTATATTTCCTTCTATCATGATAAATGTTTATTATTCATGCTAGAATTGTATTAACCAGAAACATGATACATGTGTGGATACATAGACAAAACACCATGTCCCAAGAAAGCCTCTACTAGACTAGCTCATTAATCAAAGATGGTTAAGTTTACTAACCATAGACATGTGTTGTCATTTGATGAACAAGATCACATCATTAGGAGAATGATGTGATGAACAAGACCCATTCATTAGCTTAGCATTATGATCATTTAGTTTTATTGCCATTGCTTTCTTCATGTCAAATACATATTCCTTCGACTATGAGATTATGCAACTCCCGGATACCAGAGGAATACCCTGTGTGCTATCAAACGTCATAACGTAACTGGGTGATTATAAAGATGCTCTACAGGTATCTCCGAAGGTGTTTGTTGGGTTGGCATAGATCGAGATTAGGATTTGTCACTCCGAGTATCGGAGAGGTATCTCTGGCCCTCTCGGTAATGTACATCATAAGAAGCCTTGGAAGCAAAGTGACTAACGAGTTAGTTGCAAGATGATGCATTACGGAACGAGTAAAGAGACTTGCCAGTAACAAGATTGAACTAGGTATGAAGATGCCGACGGTCGAGTCTTGGGGAAATAACATACTGATGGAAAAAGGGAATAACGTATGTTGTCATAATAGTTAGACCGATAAAGATCTTCATAGAATATGTGGGAGCCAATATGAGCATCCAGGTTCTGCTATTGGTTATTGATCGGAGAGGTGTCTCGGTCATGTCTACATAGTTCTCGAACCCATAGGGTCCGCACGCTTAACATTCAATGACGGTTTTGTATTATATGAGTTTTGTGCTTTGGTGAACGAATGTTGTTCGGACTCCCAGATGAGATCACGGACATGGCGAGGAGTCTCAAAATGGCCGAGAGTTAAATATTGATATATATGACGATAGTATTCGTACACCGGAAGTGTTTTGGAGGGTACCAGGTACATATCAGGTCATCAGAAGGGGTTCCGGGTACCCCCGACAAAGATATGGGCCTAGTGGGCCAAGAGGGGAAACGCAGCAGCCAGCAAGGGCTGCTGCGCCCCCCATTATCGGTGTCAAAACCGGCAGATCTCGGGTAGGGGGTCCCGAACTGTGCGTCTGAGGATCGAAGGTAACAGGAGGCAGGGGACATGATGTTTACCCAGGTTCGGGCCCTCTTAATGGAGGTAATACCCTACTTCCTGCTTGATTGACTTTGATGAGTATACGGGTTACAAGAGTTGACCTACCTCGGGATTGTAATGGCTAAACCCTAGACGTCTAGCCTATATGATTTATGATTGCCTCTACGGATTAAACCCTCCGGTTTATATAAGCACAGAAGGGGACTAGAGTTGTACAAAGTTGGTCTATAGAGGAAGGAAACAACACATCCGGACTCCAAGTTTGCCATCCATGCAAAGGAGAGTCCCATCTGGACATGGGAGAAGGCTTTCTGTCTTGTATCTTCATGGCCCATCAGTCTGGCCCATGTCACATAGGCCGGCTCCCCGAGGACCCCATAATCCAGGACTCCCTCAGTAGCCCCCGAACTTACCTTCAATGACGATGTTGTATCTGGCTTTGTGTCTTCCGCTTTGCAAGGCGGGTACTCCATTCTACTTCATATAGTTCGGCTTTTACATTAAATACCATATTCTCCAACTTCTGTGCTGTCGTCACCTCGGCTTCCACGTGTCAAATGAATACGAAGGTCTAAGTATTTTTACAAGTAACCCCTTGACCACGTAGGGAAGGCATCTATTTAAAGAGATTGAATCTCAGATGCCATTCCTCACCAGGCGAAAATCCTTAGAGCTTCCCATAGGAAACCATCCAAACATGGTTGGCACTCCTAGCTCTTCCTTGCGCCCCCACGGCCCTCAAAAAGGCGATTGGGAAAGCTGCTCAGTATCCCACGACTAGTTGACCAAGCTTCAGACCGAGGGATATCTCCCTCCCTCAGATCTAGTCCCCGTTCGGGCGGGATTAACTTCCATCAAAGGCGAAGCCCAGGCGGAGAACTTCCCCAATCCTACTAAAGGGGAGCGGGTGTGCTTTGTTTCCTTCTTGCTGAGAGGCGTGGGATTTCCGATCCACACTTTCCTCAGAGGTCTCCTGGAGTATTATAGCCTCCAACTGCAAATCTCATGCCAGGCTCCATCCTACACATCACGGGCTTCATTGCTCTTTGCGAGCTGTTCCTAGGTTGCAAGGCCCATTTCGAGTTATGGAGGAAATTTTTCTTCTTCGTCCCCCACTCCCAAAAGGGATCCATATTCGACGTGGGCAGCACCGAAGTATGGCACATAGCCGGAATGAGATATCTGTCCGGCACTCTGAAGAAGGCATCCGAAGAGTGGCCCTCGGAATGGTTCTACATTGAAGACGTTGTTCTCCCGACCCAATCCAACGCGCTCTTCCTGAATTCTCCACTACTCCTTTAAAGAAGCGTTCCAGTTGGCGTCCCCGAAGCTTTGAGCAAGAAGATAGTGCGGAGATTAAGAGGCTAGTGAGCAAAATCAAAATACTCGCCCACTCTGGACTGTCTATAGTCGAGGTAATGGCGATATCAATAACGCGATGCGTTCAGCCACTCCAATCCAGAGGGCTTACCATGTGGCATTACAACAGGGAGGATGACGCATCACGCTGTGGGCACAAGATTCCGGACAATTTTGCCGCTTTGGCCGCCATGTTGGCTGATCTTTACAAAGGGGAGAAGGAAAGCTTCACTCACCTTGAATGTCGAGAAGGTTTCTCCATGTATAACCCCATTGACTAGGTGAGTTTTTGATCATAGGCCTCACTCAATCTTTTTCCTTAATTATGCTTAGTCAAACTTAATCCGGCTATCTTTAACAGGAATGGAGAAAGGTAGTCACGGGGATCTACAGCCCTGCTCCGCAGCCGGAGAACCATATTCGAGACCTAGATCCTGGATTTGTAGAGGATTCAGATATATTTATAGAATTTAAGGAGGGAGTCTTTTATCATGCGAACTCTGACGGCACGGAAGTGGCCATTATAGCCGATTACCCTGGCCTTCTCCCCTCCTCCCATGCAAGTACCCAGGAGACATCCCCTCAAAAAGAGTTTTCCCCTTCCGACTCACCCGCTGTCTGTGTCAAAACCGGCGGATCTCGGGTAGGGGGTCCCGGACTATGCGTCTAAGGTCGATGGTAACAGGAGGCAGGGGACATGATGTTTACCCAGGTTCGGGCCCTCTCTATGGAGGTAATACCCTACTTCCTGCTTGATTGATCTTGATGATATGAGTATTACAAGAGTTGATCTACCACGAGATCATAAAGGCTAAACCCTAGAAGTCTAGCCTATGAGGATTATGATTGTAAGTTGCCTCTATGGACTAAGCCCTCCGGTTTATATAGACACTAGAGGGGGCTAGGGTTACACAAAGTCGGTTACAGAGAAAGGAATCTACATATCCGAATCACCAAGCTTGCCTTCCATGCCAAGGAGAGTCCCATCCGGACACGGGAAGAAGTCATCTGTCTTGTATCTTCATAGCCCAATAGTCCGGCTATCCGAGGACCCCATAATCCAGGACTCCCTCAGTAGCCCCCCGAACCAGGCTTCAATGATGAGGTGTCCGATGTGCAGATTGTCTTCGGCATTGCCAGGTTGATTCCTCCTCCGATTTCTTCAAAGTACCTGATTAAAAGAGCAGTATTCGGCTTTCCATTTAATGTCGCGCTCCTCTGCTTCCACACCTTCGTGTCCTTAGCATCCATGTGTCAAGCGAATATGAAAGGTCAGGTCATATTTGCACATATCACCCCGTCCATGTAGAAAAGGCGTCTATTTAAAGAGATTGGGATTCTCATATCCATTCCACACTAAGCGAGGGATCCTCAGAGTCTGCTAGGAGAAGCCATTCCAGCATGGCCAGCGCTCTCAGCTCTTCCTCCCGTTCCCACGGCCCAGAAAAAGGCAATTGGGAGAGATGCTCTGTATCCCATAGTCAGCTAGTGGAACTGCAGAAACAAGGATTTCTTCCCCACCGCAGATCTTGCCCCCATTCGAGCAGGATTGTTTCCTTTCAATGACGGGGCTCAGACGGAGAACTTCCCTAATCCATCCAGGGGGAACGACTGTGCTTTGTCCCCTATTTGCTGAGAGGCGTGGGATTTCCAATCCACCCATTCCTTCGAGGTCTTCTGGAGTACTATGGCCTCCAACTGCATAGTTTTACTCCTGCCTCCATCTTGCACATCACGGGTTATGTCGCCCTCTGCGAGCTATTTCTGGGTTGTGAGGCCCATTTTGAATTATGGAAGAAGCTATTTTTCCTTGTCCCTCGTAACCAAGTGGGATCGATATTTGAAGTAGGCGGAGCTGAAGTATGGCCGGTTGCCGGGACCGGATACCTGTCCGGCACGCCGAAGAAGGCATCCGAAGATTGGCCTCCCGAATGGTTTTATATCGAGGACATCGCCCTTCCCGACCCAGTCCGAATGGGTCTTCCTGAATTTTCAAGAGCTCCATTAAAGAAACACCACAGCTGGCACCCTCGGAGCCTTAGGGAGGAAGATAGTGCAGAAGTCCATCAATTGATGAGGAAGATAGAGACGCTTGCCTGGTCCGTATTATCAATACTCGAGGTAATGACAAGTTCCATAGCGCGAGGGCTTCAGCCGCTTCAATACAAAAGGTTTCCCATGTGGCACTATAATGGGGAAGATGACGCCTCCCGCTGTGGTCGGAAGGGTCCGGACACCCTTGCCGCTTTGACCAAAATACTAGCCGAACTATACAAAGGGGAGAAAGAGGAATTCGCTTGTATTAAGCGTCGGGATGGATTCTCCACGTACA
This sequence comes from Triticum aestivum, assembly GCF_018294505.1. Taxonomy (NCBI): domain Eukaryota; kingdom Viridiplantae; phylum Streptophyta; class Magnoliopsida; order Poales; family Poaceae; genus Triticum; species Triticum aestivum. Next base: position 602,694,658 of record NC_057798.1, on the reverse strand, counting down.
ATCCTCCTAGTTGGGTAAGTTCTAATCCCACTACCCTTCTCATTCTGCTCCCAGAGTTGCTTTACATGGACATTAATCCGTTCATTTGTATCAGGAATGGCGAAAAATCACCAAGGAGCTCATGAGCCCTGCACCACAACCAGAGGACCACAGTCGGGACCTCGACCCCGGATTCAAAGAGGATCCGGATATATTTGTGGAGCTTGAAGACGGGGAATTTTACCAGGCAAGCCATGACGACACGGAAGAGGCCATTATTGCCAACTATCCTGGTCTCCTCCCTGCATCACATGTAAGTAACCAGGAGACATTTCTTCGAGAAGAACTTTCTTGTTATGCCTCACCCACCGCATTGTCTCGTGCTATAAAGGGGAGGCGCTCGGCGCGTCATGCTGCACCTGAGGCGGCCCACAAGAGAGTGGCGCCTACACCGGGCAAGCCTTCGAAGAGGAAGGCAAATAAAAACACGGCCGAGCCTTCCTCAAAGAGGTATGGTTTTAAAACATGCTCCTTGACCGTCATATTGAAGTGTGACACTGTCTGTTGTGTCTCACCAGGAAAAGAATTCGCCGGACTATGTCCGGGGATCCTTCCGGTCATGCCTCCATCAGCCGGATTCTAGATCCTGCCTTTAGGACAGAGGATGACGCGGGAGTGACGCCGAATTGTCCTTCTGCAGAGGATTTAGATGATGTGTCTATTACAAACTCTAAAGTGGAAAGCGCCATGAATCGTCGGCGCTGGCGGGCCACTCTTTGAGACCACGGCTTTTCAAATGAGGCGTTTAATGCCATCAGCTCGGCTGATGCATACATCTGAGCTGCTCGAGATGGGTTTACCACAGCCACCGACCAATATTTCAAAGATGTGCAGGTAAGTACACATTTATGCAAATCTAAAAATTATATATATCAGTAGCCCCCGAGACTTGAAGCAGTTGGTACAACTGATTTAAGGATCATTGGATAACCAGGTGCTCACAGAGAAGAACAACATGTTGTCTCAAGAGCTGGAGAAGTGTCGGACCCAGCTAGCTGCTGCAACTGCCGAACTGGAGGAATCCAAGAAGGCCTCAACTGGTAATGTGTCCCTCCATCGAGAAAAACAGAAATATATATACCAGTAATGCGGACACAGTTGCGTATCTGATGAAACTATCAACAGATAATCCGGGAAAGGTACCGGAAGCGGGCTCACAACACACCAAAAGGCAACTTGCCGCTGGCGAGCGTATTCTTACATGGGTCAGGGAGGATAAAAATAAGCTCCAGGATTCCAAGACCCAACTGGGCGAAGAGCTAAAAGATGTGCGGGCTCGGTTGGCTGACTCTATGAAGGAAAATAAAAGGCTGTGAGGCGGCATATTTAGTATCTGTTCAAACTTACCTCTGCATAATTTGGCGAGGAAAGGAACTGACAGAGTTATGTCTGTAGGTATGCTGACTGGCCGTCCTAAAGAGGAGATGTACGGATCCTCAGGCGATCTGCTACACGAGCTATCGCAACTACACGAGCGAGCTCGGCAGGCAATGCGGAGTGTTGCCAAGGCATTATGGCCATCCGCTGCCACCAGGAAGTATGGAGGAGCTTGTACAACTATTTAAGGGAGCACGGCGGCGTTTCCGATTATGGAAGATATCAGCCTGCCGAGAAGGTGCTCGGGAAGCCCGGGCCATGGTGAAAACACGGTATACAAAGCTTGATCCGAATGATATGGCCCGGCTCGGACCTTTAGGGTCAAATGGGAAAGAAATCCCCGTTAGTTTGGTATATGACCAGGTGAAATTAGCCGCAGAATATTCTCAGCAGGATTGTAAGCTAGACAACCTATTGGATAGCATAGAAGAGGAAGTTTTTTAGTCCAAGTGACTATGTACTTCAATGGATAAATTTGTCACTAGCTGGATTGTAAAATATTTGTCATGGCGGACCTTTTCGCTTCGGCCTCTGGACCCGAAGGTCCGGAGTGTTTCCGAATACCCGCTCGGTAATATAGACCGGGGTATGCGTGGAAACCAGGCGTAGGGGTCATAGTTGCTTGATCAGACAAGTACCCAACTAGCTATGTTATATTACACTGCGACAGTAAGAAACATCTTCCAGAGAGAATAGTTCCGTTAAGGGTTCCTTTCCCTGGGTGAGCATGCGTTTACTTCGCATGTCCAAACCGTGGTTAAAAACCCGCATTATACTTAACATCTGGGGGTTCATAATGTAATCGATAAAAACATCTTTAGTCCACGGACCGAATATTCCCTTAAGAATGCTAGCTTTCGGCTTCACCCAGTCTGAGGTACACATCCGGATGATCCGGCAGTAACAATCGCAGAGGTGCTCCCTTTATGCCCTAGCGGAACTAACGAGAACATAGGGCATAAGCACAGGAGCCAGGCAACCCAGCTTGGTCAAAACTTAAGTCATATCGATGATAATGGCAAAGAAAAGGTACACACGAGGATAAGATACGTATGTTGTGAGCTTTAATGCTCAGAGAATAATAATAATAATAAGCTTCTCTACAAGAAGCCCCCAGGTATGATGGATGTACAAATTTTAGGATGTGTATGTCACAGGTGTACGGTCTAGCCGCACGAAAGCTTTAAGGCTAAACAAAAAAGGAAAAAAACTGAAAAGAGAGAAAAAAAATAACGGAACCAAAAAAGGGGGAAGGAGACAAACAAAGAGTTCGGTGCTAGGCATAGAATCTTCAGGGTCTGGCCGCGTTCCATGGGTTCGGCTCTAGGCGATTGTCAGATGCATCACGCAGGCGGTATGCTCCTCTAGTGAGAACTTCGTCAATGATGAAGGGACCCTCCCACTTGGGCTTGAGTTTGTCCTTTTTCTTCTCCGGTAAGCGTAGAATGAGTTTGCCAACATTATAACTCTTGGCCCGCACTTCTCTACTTTGGTACCTTCATGCTTGTTGTTGATATAATGTAGAATGGGATTTTGCGACGTCGCGCTCCTCCTCCAAGGCATCTAAGTTGTCCTGCCGATCGAGCTCGGCCTCTCTCTCTTCATACATGCGCACTCGAGGTGAGTCATGAATAATGTCACAGGGTAAAATAGCCTCTGTGCCGTACACCATGAAAAAGGGTGTATATCTGGTAGTATGATTGGGCGTGGTCCCCAGCCCCCAGAGTACGGAGTCGAGCTCCTCAACCCAGTGATTGTCTGATTCTTTCAAAGACCGCACTAGTCTGGGCTTAATGCCGATCATAATAAGACCATTGGCTCATTTGACTTGACCGTTTGTTTGTGGGTGATAGATAGAGGCGTAATCGAGCTTGATGCCCAGATTGGCACACCAAGTTTTCACCTCATCGGCTATGAAGTTAGAGCCGTTATCGGTGATGATGCTGTGCGGGACACCATAATGGTGCACAACACTGGATATAAAATCTATCACTGGTCCGGCTTCGGCCGTTTTAACTGGTTTGGCCTCTATCCACTTAGTGAATTTATCCACCATGACCAACAAATATTTTTTCTTATGGCTTCCTCCTTTAAGGGGTCCGACCATATCAAGCCCCCAGACAGCAAAAGGCCAATTGATGGGGATTATTTGTAGAGCGGTGGGTGGCATATGGCTTTGGTGGGCGAAAAGATGGCATCCGACGCAATGTTGGACAAGGTCCTTTGCATCTGCTCGGGCCGTCGGCCAATAGAACCCTGTACGAATGCCTTGCTTACAAGGGCCCGAGACCGGCATGAATTTCAGCCAAGAGATGCCGCCCCTCTTCCTCGGAGATACATCTTTGAAGTACTCCGGTAGCGCTTTTCTTGTAGAGTTCTCCTTCATGGACTTTGTAGGCTTTCGAGCACCGGACAATGCAGTGCGCCTCGTTCTAATCCTCTGAGAGTTCTCGACTATTATGGTAGGCCAAGAAGGGTTCGGTCCATGGGGCAATGACTGCCATGATAAGATGGGTCGATGGTGTTCTTTCGGTGGCCAAGCCCCCGATGATATCGGTGTGTTCGGTATCTGAGGTTATAGTTGGATCCGGACTTGTACTGCTGCTCTCCCCTTGCCACACCATGATGCGTCCATTTTGCATCATGCTTTTATATAAATATTTATTGCATTATGGGCTATTATTACACATTATGTCACAATACTTATGGCTATTCTCTCTTATTTTACAAGGTTTATCATGAAGAGGGGGAATGCCGACAGCTGGGATTCTGGCTGGAAAAGGAGCAAATATTGTAAACCTATTCTCCATAGCTCCAAAAGTCCCGCAACTCCGCGAAAGTTATTTTTGGATTTAATAAGAATTATTGGGCAAAGAAAGTACCGGAGGGGGCCCACACCCTGGCCTGGAGGGTGGGGGCGCCCCCCCCCCCCCTACTGGGCGCCCCCTGTCTCGTGGGCCCCCTGGTGGCCCTCCGATGCCCATCTTCTACTATATGAAGTCTCTTGTCCTGGAAAAAATCATAAGAAAAGCTTATGGGACAAAACTCCGCCGCCACGAGGGCGTGGCGGAACCAATCTAGTGCTCCGGCGGAGCTGTTCTGCCGGGGAAACTTCCCTCCGGGAGGGGGAAATCATCACCATCATCATCACCAATGATCCTCTCATCGGGAGGGGGTCAATCTCCATCAACATCTTCACTAGCACCATCTCCTCTCCAAACCCTAGTTCATCTCTTGTATCCAATCTTGTATAGTAGTGTTGATTACTCCTTGTAGTTGATGCTAATTGGTTTACTTGGTGGAAGATCATATGTTCAGATCCTTAATGCATATTAATACCCCTCTAATTATGAAAATGAATATGCTTGGTGAGTAGTTACGTTTTTTCCTGAGGACATGGGTGAAGTCTTGCTATTAGTAGTCATGTGATTTTGGTATTCGTTCGATATTTTGATGAGATGTATGTTGTCTCTCCTCTAGTGGTGTTATGTGAACGTCGACTACATGACACTTCACCATTATTTGGGCCTAGAGGAAGGCATTGGGAAGTAATAAGTAGATGATGGGTTGCTAGAGTGACAGAATCTTAAACCCTAGTTTATGCGTTGCTTCGTAAGGGGCTGATTTGGATCCATATGTTTCATGCTATGGTTAGGTTCACCTTAATACTTCTTTTGTAGTTGCGGATGCTTGCAATAGGGGTTAATCATAAGTGGGATGCTTGTCCAAGTAAGGGCAGTACCCAAGCACCGGTCCACCCACATATCAAACTATCAAAGTACCGAACGCGAATCATATGAGCGTGATGAAACTAGTTTGACGATAATTCCCATGTGTCCTCGGGAGCGCTTTTCTCATTATAAGAAATTCTCCAAGCTTGTCCTTTGCTACAAAAAGGATTGGGCCACCTTGCTGCACCTTATTTACTTTCATTACTTGTTATCCGTTATGAATTATCCTATCGCAAAACTATCTGTTACCTACAATTTCAGTGCTTGCAGAGAATACCTTACTGATAACCACTTGTCATTTCCTTCTGCTCCTCGTTGGGTTTGACACTCTTGCTTATCGAAAGGACTACGATAGATCCCCTATACTTGTGGGTCATCAAGACTCTTTTCTGGCGCCTTTGCCAGGGAGTAAAGTGCCTTTGGTGAGTGGAACTTGGTAAGGAAACATTTATATAGTGTGCTGAAATTTTCTGTCACTTGTTACTATGGAAACTAATCCTTTGAGGGGCTTGTTCGGGGTATCTTCGCCCCGACCAGTAGAGCAAAGAGTTACTCCTCAACCTACTGAACCTACTGAAAATGTTTACTTTGAAATTCCTTCGGGTATGATAGAGAAACTGCTAGCTAATCCTTTTGCAGGGGACGGAACATTACATCCCGATTTACACCTTATCTTTGTGGATGAAGTTTGTGGATTATTTAAGCTTGCAGGTATTCCCGATGATGTTGTTAAGAGGAAGGTTTTCCCTTTATCTTTGAAGGGATACGCATTAACATGGTATAGGCTATGTGATGATAAGAGATCTTGGAATTATAAACAATTGAAGTTGGAATTTCACCAGAAGTTCTATCCTATGCATCTTGTTCACCGTGGTCGTAATTACATATATAATTTCTGGCCTCGTGAAGGAGAAAGCATCGCTCAAGCTTGGGGGAGGCTTAAAGTTATATTCATGCCCCAGTCATGAGCTCTCAAGAGAAATGATTATTCAAAAAAATTATGCTCGGCTTTCTCTCAATGATCGCACCATGCTCGATACTTCCTGTGCTAGTTCTTATATGCTGAAGACTACTGAATTCAAGTGGGACTTATTGGAAAGAATTAAACGCAACTCTGAAGATTGGGGTTCCGACGATGGTAAGGAGTCGGGTATAACACCTAAGTTTGATTGTGTTAAATCTTTTATGGATACCGATGCTTTTCGTGGATTTAGCGCTAAATATGGACTTGACTCTGAGATAGTACCTTCTTTCTGTGAATCTTTTGCTGCTCACGTTGATCTCCCTAAGGAGAAGTGGTTTAAATATAATCCTCCCATTGAAGTAAAAATAGTTTTACCTATTACAGTTAAAGAAAAGACTATCACTTATAATGATCCTATTGTTCCTACTACTTATGTTGAGAAACCACCTTTTCCTGTTAGAATGAAGGATCATACTAAAGCTTCAACTGTTGTTCGTAAGAGTAATACTAGAACTTATACACCTCCTGAGCAAATTAAAGTTGAACCTAGTATTGCTATGGTTAAAGATCTCTTGGGAGATAATATAGATGGGCATGTTATTTACTTATGTGAACAAGCTGCTAACATTGCTAGACCCGATGTTAAGATACATAGACCTATTGTAGGCATGCCTATTATTTCTGTTAAAATAGGAGATCATTGTTATCATGACTTATGTGATATGGGTGCTAGTGCTAGTGCAATACCTTTTTCCTTATATAATGAAATTATGCGTGATATTGCACCTGCTGAGTTAGAAGAAATAGATGTTACAATTAATATTGCCAATAGAGATACTATTTCACCAGTTGGGATTGTTAGAGATGTTGAAGTCTTGTATGGGAAAGTCAAATATCCTGCTGATTTCCTTGTTCTGGGTTCCCCACAAGATGACTTTTGTCCCATTATATTTGGTAGACCCTTCATGAATATTGTGAATGCTAATATTGATTGCGAAAAGGATGTTGTCACAATTGGCTTGGATGATATGACTCATGAGTTTAATTTTGCTAAATTTCGTAGAAAACCCCGTGATAAAGATTTATCTAGTAAAGATGAAATAATTGGTCTTGCTTGTATTGCCGTGCCTCCCACTGATCCGTTAGAACAATATTTGCTAGACCATGAAAATGATATGTTTATGAGTGAAAGAAGGGAAATAGATGAAGTGTTCCTTCAACAGGGTCCTATTTTGAAACACAATTTTCCTGTTGAAATCCTAGGGGATCCTCCTCCACCCAAGGGTGATCCTGTGTTTGAGCTAAAACCATTACCTAATAATCTTAAATATGCTTATATTAATGAAAATAAGATATATCATGTTATTATTAGTGCTAACATTTCAGAGTAGGAAGAGGAAAGATTATTGAAAACTCTGAAGAAGCACCGCGCTGCTATTGGATATACTTTGGATAATCTTAAGGGCATTAGTCCCACTCTATGCCAACATAAAATTAAATTGGACGAAGGTTCCAAACCAGTTAGAGATCATCAACAACGATTAAATCCTAAGATCAAAGAAGTGGTAAGAAAGGAGATACTAAAGCTCCTTGAGGCAGGTATAATTTATCCCGTTGCTGATAGTGAATGGGTAAGCCATGTCCATTGTGTCCCTAAAAAGGGAGGTATTACTGTTGTTCCTAATGATAAAGATGAATTGATTCCACAAAGAATTATTACAGGTTATAGGATGGTAATTGATTTCCATAAGTTAAATAAAGCTACTAAGAAAGATCATTACCCTTTACCTTTTATTGATCAAATGCTAGAAAGACTATCCAAACATACACATTTCTGCTTTCTAGATGGTTATTCTGGTTTCTCTCAAATACCTGTGTCAGCGGAAGATCAATTAGAAACTACTTTTACTTGCCCATTTGGTACTTTTGCTTATAGACATACACCTTTTGGTTTATGTAATGCACCTGCTACCTTTCAAAGATGCATGATGGTTATATTCTCTGACTTCTGTGAAAAGATTTGTGAGATATTCATGGATGACTTATCCGTCTATGGATCCTCTTTTGATGATTGCTTGAGCAACCTTGATCAAGTTTTGCAGAGAAGTGAAGACACTAGTCTCGTCCTGAATTGGGAAAAGTGTCACTTTATGGTTAATGAAGGCATTGTCTTGGGGCATAAAATTTCTGAAAGAGGTATTGAAGTTGATAAAGCTAAAGTTGATGTTATTGAAAATATGCCATGTCCCAAGGACATTAAAGGTATAAGAAGTTTCCTTGGTCATGCCGGTTTTTATAGGAGGTTCATTAAGGACTTTTCTAAAATCTCTAGGCCTCTGACTAATTTATTGCAAAAAGATATTCCTTTTGTCTTTGATGATGATTGTGTAGAAGCATTTGAAGTACTTAAGAAAGCTTTGATCACTGCACCTATTGTTCAGCCACCTGATTGGAATTTACCCTTTGAAATTATGTGTGATTCTAGTGATTATGTTATAGGTGTTGTTCTAGGGCAAAGAGTTGATAAGAAATCAAATGTTATTCAATATGCTAGTAAGACTCTTGATACTGCCCAGAGAAATTATGCTACTACTGAAAAATAATTCTTGGCAGTTGTATTTGCTCGTGATAAGTTCAAACCTTACATTTTTGATTCTAAAGTTACTATTCACACTGATCATGCTGCTATTAAATATCTTATGGAAAAGAAAGATGCTAAACCTAGACTTATTAGATGGGTTCTCTTGCTTCAAGAATTTGATTTGCATATTATTGATAGAAAGGGAGCTGAGAACCTCGTCGCAGACAACTTGTCTGTTCTTGATGACCCACTACCTATTGATGATAGCTTTCCTGATGAACAATTAGCGGTCATTAATGCTTCTCGTATTGCTCCATGGTATGATGATTATGTTAATTACATTGTTGCTAAATTTATACCACCTAGTTTCACATACCAGCAAAAGAAAAAGTTCTTTTATGATTGAAGACATTACTTTTGGGATGACCCACACCTTTATAAAGAAGGAGTAGATGGTGTTCTTAGACGTTGTGTACCTGAGCATGAACAGGAACAGATCCTACACAAGTGTCACTCCGAACCATATGGAGGACACCACGCTGGAGACAGAATTGCACATAAGGTATTGCACTCCGATTTTTATTGGCCTACTCTCTTCAAAGATGCTCGTAAGTTTGTCTTGTCTTGTGATGAATGTCAAAGAATTGGTAATATTCATAGACGTCAAGAAATGCCTATGAATTATTCTCTTGTTATTGAACCATTTGATGTTTTGGGCTTTGATTATATGGGACCTTTTCCTGCCTCTAATGGGTATACACATATTTTAGTTGCTGTTGATTACGTTACTAAGTGGGTAGAAGCTATTCCAACTAGTAGTGCTGATCATAACACCTCTATTAAGATGCTTAAAGAAGTTATTTTTTTGAGGTTTGGAGTCCCTAGATATCTCACTGATGGTGGTTCACATTTTATTCATGGTGCTTTTCGTAAAATGCTTGCTAAGTATGATGTTAATCATAGAATTGCATCTCCTTATCACCCACAGTCTAGTGGTCAAGTAGAGTTGAGCAGTAGAGAGCTCAAATTAATTTTGCAAAAGACTGTTAATAGGTCTAGAAAGAATTGGTCCAAGAAACTTGATGATGCATTATGGGCTTAGAGAACTGCATATAAAAATCCTATGGGTATGTCTCTGTATAAGATGGTTTATGGAAAAGCATGTCACTTACCTCTTGAACTTGAACATAAAGCATACTGGGCTATTAAATAGCTCAACTATGACTTCAAACTTGCCGGTGAGAAGAGGTTATTTGATATTAGCTCACTTGATGAATGGAGAACCCAAGCCTATAAGAATGCCAAGCTGTTTAAAGAAAATGTTAAAAGATGGCATGATAAAAGAATACAAAAGCGAGAATTTAACATAGGTGATTATGTGCTGCTATTCAACTCTCGTTTAAGTTTTTTTGCAGGAAAACTTCTCTCTAAATGGGAAGGTCCTTACGTTATCGAGGAGGTCTATCGTTCCGGTGCTATAAAAATCAACAACTTCGAAGGCACAAGTCCGAGGGTGGTGAACGGTCAAAGAATCAAAGATTATATCTCAGGTAACCCTATTAATGTTGAAACCAATATTATTGAAACCGTAACCCCGGAGGAATACATAAGGGACACTTTCTAGAATGTTTCAGACTCCAAAAAGGAATAGGTATGTGGTACGGTAAGTAAACCGACTCCATAACAGTTCTAATGGCAATTTTTCTCTGTTTTCGAATAGTTAAGAATTTTGGAAAGCAAGAAGTAATCTAGGAAGGACACGAGGCCTCCACGAGGGTGGAGGGCGCGCCCACCCCTACTGGGCGCGCTCCCCTGTCTCGTGGACACCTCGTGTGCCTCCCGGACTCCGTTTTCTTGCACGTTACGTATTTTGGTTGGTAAAAATTCATGATATAATCTCCCGAAGGTTTTGACCACCGTATCACGCAAAAATCTTCTGTCTTTGTTTTGAGTTGTTTTTCTGACAGATCTAGAGCACCATGACGTCTCCAAGCGCTCCCAAGGACAAGTTTTTCGAGAGGGTTATCAACCCCTATATTGCGGAGGTGCTGCAACACCCTCAAACCATTGAGATGCGTGAGGGAGTGCTGCACATCTGCGATGTGGAGGGACCAAGGCGTACCGGAAGCGTGGAGACAAAGCTCGAGGTCATGGAGCAACAAGTTTTCAAGTGCCAAGGGATGGTGGAGCGTGGACTCAACGCCAACCAGATGATGAACGGAGTTCACCAACAACCATAAGCTAGATGCCAAGATCATTGGGGAGTCCATCTTTAAGCTTCAAGAGAAAATCGAGCACCTCCAAGCTCAGATCTATGACCTGCAAAACCAAAACTGTGAGTATGAATATAGATTCAAGAGGATGAGTTTGGCTGCAGATTTGAGGATCCCAGAGACTCAATCATCCTTTTATGATGGTGAACCAATGCCTTGGAAGATGGACGACAAGCCTACATCATCGACAACTCCTACTTCACCACCTCCGAGGACATAATGACATGGGTATGGGCACTCCCCTTCGCAACTGCCAAGCTTGGGGGAGGTGCCCCGGTATTGTATCACCATCACACTCCTATCTTTACCGTTTTACTTAGTTCGATCCTTTTAGTAATATCTTGATCTAGTAGATTGAAGTTTTGGTATGAATTAGTTTTGAGTTTTGCTTTGTGATCCTTCTATGTAATCGAGTCTGTGAGCTATCCATAATAAAGAATAGTGTTGAGTCAAGGGCTTTACTATCTTGTTATGATCTTGAGAAAATAGAAAGAATAAAAAGAATAAAAGAGTTCATATTGATCTTTTGGATAGTAATGACTTCACATATAGAAGGTATGAGGCTTAAAAGTTGTTGAGAGTTGACAAACGTAGTTTTGTCATCGTTGCAATTAATAGGAAGTAATAAGGAAGGAGAGGTTTTCACATATAAATATACTATATTGGACATCTTTTATAATTGTGGGCACTCATTAAAGTATGACATGCTAAAGAGTTGATGTTGGACAAGGAAGACAACGTAATGGTTTATGTTTTCTCCATCTCAGTTAAAGTATATTGTCATGGATCATTCTAACATGTTGAGCTTGCCTTTCCCCCTCATGCTAGCCAAAAATTCCTTGCACCAAGTAGAGATACTACTTGTGCTTCCAAATATCCTTAAACCCAGTTTTTGTCATGAAAGTCCACCACATCCACCTATGGATTGAGTAAGATCCTTCAAGTAAGTTGTCATCGATGCAGGCAATAAAAATTGCTCTCTAAATATGCATGACTTATTAGTGCGGAGAAATAAGCTTTATACGATCTTGTTATGGAAGCAATAAAAGCGACGGACTGGATAATAAAGGTCCATATACAAGTGGCAATATAAAGTGATGTTCCTTTGCACTAAGATTTTGTGTATCCAACCCTAAAAGCGCATGACAACCTCTGCTTCCCTCTGCGAAGGGCCTATCTTTTACTTTATGTCTTTTACCTTATGCAAGAGTCAAGGTGATCTCCACCTTTCCCTTTTTCATTTATCCTTTGGCAAGCACCTCGTGTTGGAAAGATCCTGATACATATATCCAATTGGATGTTCGTTAGCATGAACTATTATTGTTGACATTACCCTTGAGGTAAAATGTTGGGAGGCAACGTTATAAGCCCCTATCTTTCTCAGTGTCCGATTAAAACTCCATAACCATAAATATTGCGGGAGTGTTAGCAATTATAGAAGAGTATATGATAGTTGAGTATGTGGACTTGCTGAAAAGCTCTATTCTTGACTCTTTCTGATGTTATGATAAATTGCAATTGCTTCAATGACTGAGATTATAGTTTTATAGTTCCCAATGAAGTTTATGTTCCATACTTGACATTGTGAATAGATTGTTACTTGATCATAAGAAATCATATGACAAAATCTATATATGTTGCTGTTATAAGAATGATCATGATGCCCTCATGTCTGTATTTCATTTTTATCGACACCTCTATCTCTAAACATGTCGACATATTTTTCGATTTCGGCTTCCGCTTGAGGACAAGCGAGGTCTAAGCTTGGGGGAGTTGATATGTCCATTTTGCATCATGCTTTTATATCAATATTTATTGCATTATGGGCTGTTATTACACATTATGTCACAATACGTATGGCTATTCTCTCTTATTTTACAAGGTTTATCATGAAGAGGGGGAATGCCGGCAGCTGGGATTCTGGCTGGAAAAGGAGCAAATATTGAAAACCTATTTTGCATAGCTCCAAAAGTCCCGCAACTCCATGAAAGTTATTTTTGGATTCAATAAGAATTATTGGGCAAATAAAGTACCGGAGGGGGCCCACACCCTGGCCAGGAGGGTGAGGGGCACCCCCCCTACTGGGCGCCCCCTATCTCCTGGACCCCTGGTGGCCCTCCGATGCCCATCTTCTGCTATATGAAGTCTCTTGTCTTGGAAAAATCATAAGAAAAGCATACAAGATGAAACTCCACCGCCATGAGGCGGAACCTTGGCCGAACCAATCTAGGGCTCCTGCGGAGCTGTTCTGCCGGGGAAACTTCCCTCCGGGAGGGGGAAATCATCACCAGCGATCCTCTCATCAGGAGGGGGTCAATCTCCATCAACATCTTCACCAGCACCATCTCCTCTCCAAATCCTAGTTCATCTCTTGTATCCAATCTTGTATCAAAACCACAAATTGGTACCTGTGGGTTGCTAGTAGTGTTGATTACTCCTTGTAGTTGATGCTAATTGGTTTACTTGGTGGAAGATCATATGTTCAGATCCTTAATGCATATTAATACCCCTCTGATTATGAACATGAATATGCTTTGTGAGTAGTTACGTTTGTTCCCGAGGACATGGGTGAAGTCTTGCTATTAGTAGTCATGTGATTTTGGTATTCGTTCGATATTTTGATGAGATGTATGTTGTCTCTCCTCTAGTGGTGTTATGTGAACGTCGACTACATGACACTTCACCATTATTTGGGCCTAGAGGAAGGCATTGGGAAGTAATAAGTAGATGATGGGTTGCTAGAGTGACAGGAGCTTAAACCCTAGTTTATGTGTTGCTTCGTAAGGGTCTGATTTGGATCCATATGTTTCATGCTATGGTTAGGTTTACCTTAATACTTCTTTTGTAGTTGCGGATGCGTGCAATAGCCACTACAAAAAAATACACTTCTGTGATGATACGTGTTTGTCACAGTAGGTCGCGTTTTTTGTCATGCATGTACATCTATGACAAATTTATGTCAGAATCAAGATAGTCATACATGTGCTGTCGTAGAAGTGTTCCATGACATTACCAAAATTATCATCACGGAAGTGTCCACTTCCATGATGATAAATCGCGCGTCACAGGAGTGCTTTCATCAAGGGTGACCGACACCTGGCATCCACCGTAACGGAACGCCGTTAAGCTATCGGGTCGGGTTTTGGATCAGATAACCCGTTAACAGCCCCAACCAATGGGGATTTTCCACGTGTAAAATCATCATTGGCTGGAGGAAACATGTGTCGGCTCACTGTTGGGACAGATTTCATCCGCTCATTGGACCGAAGGCGCCTATGATACGGCGACACGTGGCACGGCCCAACAGAGGCCCATTCCTGTGAAAAGGTCGGCCCGTTTGACTTGGTCAAAAGGTGGCAGGCCGGCCCACAGAAAGCCTGTTAACGGCATGTTCGCATATAGCCCATTTACAGCCCGCTAACCCAGGGCCCGTTACACCCTATCCGAATTAGGCCTAGTAGCGTCATCTGGGCCGTCCAATATGATTCAGCTCGTTTTAACTTCCGGCCCATGTGTGGCCCATGACTTCTTTCGGCCCATATGGGGACCTTTGGTGAAACTGGGCTGTAATGAACAGTGTATCACTTTATACCCAGTAACGGCCCGTTATTGCATTGGGCCGTTTCCAGCCCAAGTTATCTTTCGGCCTTCTCAGGGCCCATTGATTCTTGGACTCACTTGCAGCATTCGGTTACATATGGCCCGTTACTGTCATTTTCTGCTTGTGGGCCAAATTCAGCCCGTCGTTAGAGTCGGCCCGTTTGCGGACCATTAATACATTGGGCCGTTTTCATGTCAAAAAAACCCGTTGGGCTGTTTTCATAGAGTTATCAAATACGGCCTATTAACGGCCCATTATGGTCCACGAATAGTATGGCCCATGATTGGCGAAATGATGATACGCCCCGTAGAAGGCCCATGGATCCTATGGCCCGTATGAGGCCCATGGATAGTACGGCCCGTAGAAGGCCCATGGATCGTACGGCCCGTAAAAGGCCCATGGACCCTACGGCCCGTAGAAGGCCCATTGATCCCTAAGCCCCGTATAGAAGAAGGACGATGGATCCTGCGGCCCGTATAGAAGGCCAGTGGTCCTACGACCGAATGAAGGCCCATGGATCATACGGCCTGTAGGAGGCCCATCAGTCCATGTGTTGCCATGATTATTTTGGCCTAGTTACCAAAAATAGGCTATTGTGGCCACTAGAAAAACACAGAAAAACAACTGCAGTGACTACAAGCAAACAACTAAACAAGACAATAAGGAAATAAATAAGCAAGCAATTAAGGCTAGCCTATTACCGCTATTACACATATTACATCCACTAGGCATCAAAGTTCACCACCAGTGCAAATATAGGGAACAAAGCAGCATATTACATACACTGTCCGTCAAAATTGGCCACCAGTGCAAATAAACGCGTCAGCAAAACAAGAGCGTAACTGAAACAACTTTAGAAGAGCTCAAGAAACGTCATCCTAGGTATCCACCATGGTGGCAATAAGCTTAGCAAGCCGATTAGCTTTGTCATGTTTGGTGCTAAAATCCTCCAACGCTTGTTGTTGCACCAGAAAGTATGCATCTGAATGCTCCAGGGACTTCCGCAGTCCTTCCGCTTCTTGTTGCAGCACAGCTGATCGATGTCTTTCAGCTTGTAGTTGAGACTCAAGAAACCTAACTGATTCAGACAGTGAGTTTGAATAGCTTGTGCAAGCGGTAGTGGCCAGTAACTCGAACACTAAACCAAGACAGGACTTTGGGGTTGTCTCACTGTCTTCAAGATAGTCTTCCTTAGCTGTTTTATCAGCTTTGTTGGAGACCAACAAGGATGTGTCACTATCCTGAACATTATCTGCATTACTTCCTTTACCATTGCTTAATAAGGCACTCTTCCCCAATACTCTGTCAGCATTCTAAAAGAAGAAACAAGCAGACACATAACAAGTTTAGCATGTACTAGTATATGAAACTCATTTCGGTGAACCAGTTCATTAGTAAGGTGGACAGGATTAAACTACCAAGTCTTCTATTGCCAAGTACTAGTACATAATAAAAGCATCAAACAAACATATATCTATGTCCTATGGTCACTCCATTGTCTTGCCAAATCAAAATAGAGACACGGTTCAAATCATATCAGTTCAAGACAAAGCAGCACTGAAAGAATACAAAGCGTGGGAAACTACACAGCACAACAAGATTTCAGATGGGTACCACGGGTCTACATGTACAACAACACTATTGGCTCTGTTGTGATGCTAGTAATGTGCATGATATGAAAGTCAACTGTATACACAATTGAAATTGAAATCAAAAGAGCTATTGATAAGAGCAAACCTGTTAAAGAAACATACGTGAACATACCTGCTGTGCCAATGGAGTTTTGATTGGATCCTTCAATTTACAAATAAGTTTGTATCAGTAAATACAGTGATACAAGATCAAAGCAATCATAGATAAAAAAGACGCGCCTAAGCGAGCGCTTAAGCGCGCCTAGGCTCTAGGCGTTGGCAAAACGCATTGCGCATAACTACGCTTAATCTGTGCATAAATGCGCATAAGCATGCGCTTTGGTCAGTAAAGTGCAAGGCGGTGGCAAAACGCACAATTAACACCTAGCACTTTTTTGAACTATGATAGCAATGGAATCTTAAATTAGAACAGTTATTCTTCAGGTTTAGGCACTTGTTCTACATGAACAGAGTACAGTAAGACGCAAGAATATAATACTTAAAATAGAAAATGAGCTCATAGACCTTACCACATTCTTGGTTCGGGACCAGTACAGAACAAGGCGTTCCCAGTCATCGTCCAGTAAATGTCTCTCGGGAGAACGTAAGGGAATTTGATGAGTTTCTTTGCCGGTGAAGTACGTTTTCTTCAGGTAATTCCGATACTGCCACAAAGCATTCTTGAAGATAGCAGAGGTATTAGCATAGGTTACCTCATCCTGAGTTTCCAAATCGGTCCTTCTCTATAGAGAAAAATGGGAAAATTTGATGTATTATAACCATCATAGAGGTAGGATATATGGGACAAAGCAAAGTAATTGCCATGAATAACATTACTTACAAATAACTCCTGGACAAACACCCTCAACTGGCATTTTCCTTCATCTTTAGTATAATATTTCCAAGATGGGAAGATACGCACATACGATTTAACAACATCAAATGCGATAGATGCTAAACTACGACTGGCTGGTTGTGCTTCCTCCATAGGAATAGGCGTACTAACTGGTGGAGTTGGGGTTCGCCGTGATAGTACTGGCCCTTTGGGCACTGGAGCTGCCTTACAAACTGCTCTTGTTTGGGAGCTCTATGGTGGAGATGGTGTTGTGTCAACAGGAACTGGGTTACTATCAGCTGGGGTTGGGGTTAGATTGAGTGAAGCTGGTTCTCTGTCCATCACAGTAGGGGTACAATCTGCGAGAGTTTGGGTTATGTGTGGTAGGGCTGGTTCTTGTGCATGTACAACCGGGGTGCTATCTCCACCAAGAGGTAGCACTGTTTTATTTGAAGACCATGTTTTTATTCCGCTAGATACTGGCATCACCCGCTCCAATTCAAATGGCTGATAAACAGGAAACATAGTTGAATGTACAGACATTGTATGAGAGACAGATGCAATAGATAGTGTGGAAAAAAGAGGGCATGAAATAGTTGACATGTATATTGTTTAACTAAAACGGATAGCATGACATAATTTCAGATATATGATGTCTATCTAAACTGGATAGCATAGCATAACATAATTCAAAGATATGATGAATAACTAAATAGGATCGCATGACATAATTCACCTACATGTTATCTAAGTAATCAGGATCGCATCATTTAATTCACACATGTGATTTATATGCTAAACAGAGGGCATTCGATATGATGTCTGAACTAAGAACATGGTGTTGAATATTGTGCATATGATGTCTAAACTATGCAATGCAAGACACCGTATGCATGATATGAGCAGTATAACCGTGCCAAGTTAGAGCATACACCTCAGTAGGGGAATAGGACTGGTCATCTGTCTCTGAATCCATCTCTGAGGAGCTATCAGGACCCAACAAGAGATCTGCTTCAACAGGTAGCACTGTCTGCTCTGAAGGCCTTGTTTTCACTCCAGATTTTTCCATCTCCCACCCAAATGGATGATTCACAGGAAGAGTAGTTTAATGTACAAACATTGTCGACAAATGGAAATGTAATGAAGAAAAGGATGGGCAAGATATCATTCAAATATATGATGCCTGGTTAAACATGATGGCATTGCACATTTCACATATATTATGGCTGGCTAAAAGACATGAGACTGCATAATTCCCATATATGATATAGAAACTAAACAGGTGGCATTACAGAACATGTCTAAACTAAGCAGATGACATATATGATGTCAGAAGTAGACACTGCAAGGCAACATATGCATGATATGACTAACATCATCATGCCAAGGTAGAGCAAACACCTTGGGGGGTAAATAGGAGTGCTCAATGGCGTCTGAATCCGCCTCAGAACAGATATCTTCCTCTGGATTACAATCTAGAGAGGGGTGGGGAGGGTTTTCCATTGAACCCACCATGGAGCGATGTCTGCATGACATTGTATTGCCGCGCAAAACTCTTCTCTTTTTCTCTACATGTTCAGCATGACTGTGTACAATATCTGACATGCATACGAAAAAATATGGTGAGATTATGTAAGGAGAGCATGCAGAAATTTAGAGTGATGGTAACAACCAGTGGATGGATCCAAAAATAATGATAGCAGGCTGATGATTGCTTTAAATTAATAAAAAGACAGATGATGATTGCTTTACTATTTGTTTCCCACCCAATATGAACAACATAGGCATACCCTAGGTGAACCAGATATTAGACAGACATACTATTCATTGTTGCCTCGATATGTGCCACACAACTAATTTAGATCAAGTTTGAACATTAATTTGGACCTGAGTTGGGAGTCCAAGAGCTGAACAGGACGATAAAGTAGTAGGTAAGTTTAAGCAATGCATAACATAAGCAGAAACAAAAGAGTGCGACCTCTCTTGTGGACCCGTGTACTCCTCAGGTTCATCTGCTGAGTCGATGATGGTGATGCCATTGGGGTGGGTGCCGGCGGCAGGGAAGGAGATCTGAGGCGGCGAAAGACGGCCAGGAGTCGTGATGTATGGTTTGGTGGATGCTTCTGTCGATGGAGCAGCTCAGGTGAGGTGGACGATGTCGCGGCAGGAGCAGGACAAATCACACAAAGTTCCCTTCGACACGTACCTGTAACTGAAGTAATTCTGTAAGGGCTCATTTGGCTTGCATGATTCTTAAAACGCAGGGATAGGAAAAACACCGGAATAGGATAGGAAAATGCACATGGTAAACAGAGCATTTGTAAACACAGGATTTCTGTCAACTTGGGTGTTTGTTTTACAGGAATTGGAAGAGCAGAGGAATGCAAAGAAACATGGCCAAAATAAAGAGAAACCATATGAAAGCGTGTACAGTTAGAATGTTATTCTGGCACTAATGCACTTGGTCTTGTTTTCATGCATAGGATTTTGAAAAGTAGGTCCAGGTGGATGTTTTGCTTCATTGCTTTCAACAAAATGCATGAATAATTGAATAGTAGAGTGCCATTGGAAAATTCCCTATTGCTATGTTTTTCCGTTGAACCAAAATAGCCCCAATGGATCGACGTGAATGTATAGTAATAAGTGATGCAACAAGTGTACAACCTCTTTGCTGTAGCCGTGTCAACCTCAGCATCATTGGGTTGGTCGCTGAAGCAGTTGAGGTAGAGGTGGTTGTCGGAGGTGTGGAGGAGTATCTGAGGAATCTGTAGATGGCGTCCAGGGCACTGCTCTGTTGTGATGTATCATTCTGTCGTTGGAGCAGCTCCGGTGAGCCGTAAGACGTCAAGGCTAAAGCAGCACAAGACCAACATCGTCAATATCAAGTGGGATTCTAATAGCATCTCCAATAGATGATGTAAAATGGATGTAAAATTAACATCACCAAAAACCACCTGATTACAATAGATGAGGTAAAAACTATTGACTCTGAACTTAACTATCGAAACGGAAATTTACTATGGAATCTGAATGCTACTGTCGAAACTGAACGCAATGGTAGCAGAGAGGCACTTGACATGTAGTTTAGGGAGGGCCTGCAGTTCATCTTCAACCTGCACCCCCCTGAGCCGCCAGCCACCACCGGACGAACCGCCGGCACCAGCGCCGCCTCGCCGCCCCGAAACAACTCACCACCGCCGCCCGGGCCAGCCTTCTAGCCCCCCCACCCTGAACCCTAAGATAGATAGTGGGGTACCTCTCCGGCGAGCCCCCGTCCCCGCTGTGGGTGGTTCTTCCTTAACTCCGGCGAGCCCCCCCCCCAACCCCTGAAAATCGACTGACCCAAAAGTCGATTCAGTCGACTGAAGTGGGGCTTAATCGGAGCAGAGTAGCAACACGAGCGAGGGGGAGAGTAGCAGCAGCAGCTAGGCGAGCGAGCAATCGAGCGAGAGCCGGAGCAGCAGCAGTAGCGCGAGCGAGCGAGCGAGCGAGAGCCGGAGCAGCAGCAGCAGATCCGGATGGTATGGACGCCACTGCCAAAGGGGCCTCGCACTGGGGGAGAGCCACCATGGAGATGTCGCCCGTGGCGCCGGCTTCAAGGTAGCCGCTCCATGGGGGTGCGGGATGGAGCACCATCAGCGCCGGGAGGTCGAGTTAAGGAGAAGGTGCGATGTCATGAGTGTACAACCTCTTTGGTGGCGCCGAGTAGGCCTCGGCTTCGTCCGAGGAGTCGGTGAGGATGTTGCGGTTCCGGTGGAGCAGGTTAAGGCAGCGCTGTGGGGATGGAGCAGCCGCGATAGACGAGGCGATCATCGTAGCAGCTCCTTGGAGGTGGAGGACGGGGCGGCTGAACCGGCTGGACGGCGAGATGGACGATGGATCCTCATACGGGGAGGTGGACGAGGGACGTCGAGCTGTTGCGGTGGACGACATCATCGGGGAAGAGGCTCCGGCTGGGCAGCGGTGACATGGCGGACGGAGGAGGGTGGGGTTTCGCGGCTGGAGCGGAGAGGTTATGGCGGCCTGGGATTTTGAATGGCGAAAAGGGGGCGATGGGAGGGGTGAAGCATGACTTAGGGACGCGCTTGTCCAAAATGTAGGGTGTGTTACAAAAGTACCCCCCACAGATTTGAACTAGCGGCCCTTTCGGCTCAGGGTTAGAAGGAGGATTTCACGTGTCGGGAATTGGCAGCTAGAGGGTGTTTTCGCGCGTGTTGTAATTTCGGGATAGCAAG
Organism: Triticum aestivum; assembly: GCF_018294505.1. Classification (NCBI taxonomy): domain Eukaryota; kingdom Viridiplantae; phylum Streptophyta; class Magnoliopsida; order Poales; family Poaceae; genus Triticum; species Triticum aestivum. The sequence continues at coordinate 602,673,391 of NC_057798.1, read as the reverse complement.
GCGCGGGTTGTGAAGGCGCCAGTTTTGGGAGCACGATATCTGAATTTTCGAGATATAACAAGATGCGGGTTGAATTTTAGGGGCAAGCCTAACATGTAGTAATATTATACTTGTACGTACCAAATCAATTCGCACTTCCCTCAACCAAAAAGAAAACGAAAAAAATAAAACTATTCACACCACACAAAGAGAGAGTCTTGCCCCGTTTTACTATACAAATGCTATTCAAAGCTACTCCCTCCTTCCATCTATATAGGGCCTAATGCGTTTTTCGATGCTAACTTTGACCAAATATTAGAGCAATGATATGTGACATGCAACTTACACAAAGCACACCGTTAACTTCGTCTGTGAAAGGTTCTTTCAATGATATAATTTTCACATTGTGCATGTCATGTACTATTAATCTTGTCAATAGTCAAAGGCGGTCTTAAAAATCTCATTACACCCTGTATAGATGGAAGGAGGGAGTATGAATCCATGTTATGTCCGATTAAATTTTTTCGCTTGTTGTATAATGCATGTAACCTACTCATACCAACATTTTAGTGCATTCCAAATGTCTATACTACCGCTGTAATTTGAACTAAATTTGAATTCGTTTCTCTATTTCAATAAGAATCTACAATCATGATTGTTGCCAACTTCAACCATCATAGTTTCCTTGCTATCCGCCAGATATAAATCGGACGGCCTATAATGTAGGATGGCAGGCACACCATCATCAACAACTCCGCTTTTTTATAAGAGTAGAGATAAAATATATTAAATGTAGTATAACATGTTCATAAACACACCATGTGTATCACCGTCATATATATTCACACATGCGTCGGTTTAAAACACTATGATAAATTCTTCAAATATCCGAATTCGCTTTTTATAATGAAGTATATATGATATCTATTCGTCTTTTACACCCACACAACCCTATTATCTTTGTAGCTAGCGCTAACTTTCTCTTGTGCATGCACACGCCCGCATCCCCCTCACCCTCCCTCAGCATTCTCTAGCTCCATCGCGCAAATTCGTCTTTTCACTTTAGGTCTTTCACCCATGGTGTGTGTAGGCCCCCCAGCTCCTTCTTTACGGCACACATCGATCGATATGCCTCTCTAGCCAGGTGTGCCTAGCACAAACACAAGCTTCCCCTCTTCTCTTGTCACCGTCCATGCCTCACTCCCACCACTCTTTTCATCATTCTCGTACTCGCACACTCCTCCCCGCTCGATATAGTATGCCTCTCGTACCACCTCCTACATGCATCCCTCTATCTCTATCCTTCTCCTCGTGCCTCACTTGCTTCTAACACACACATGCATGTATATCGATCGATCTCCCAACATATACCTGGATCGACTTTAACTACCCACCCCATCGATCGACGTACCTCACAAGTTATGTCTCTCCTTTCTCTAACAAAGGGCGGTTGATCTTCCTATGTAATTATGTCTTCTTACCACAGCCACATCGTCCCCCCTCATCATTCATGCATGCCTCCTGACCCGTCTCTCACACGCACATGCACAGACAGCAAGCAGCCATCTCCTCTCTTATTGATATTGCGGGTGTGCCCTTCGTTTGTCTAGCAAGCCTATCCCACCATTTGTTAGAAGCAACTCCACTACCACCCCCTCCAACACTCTAGCTCTGTCTCTCTCCCAACCTTATTCCTCTCCTGCACATATGCATGCATGCCGATCGATCTCCCTTAATACATGAGGCAGATCGATCTCCTTAATACATGAGGTAGGCCTCTCTCCTCCTCCACACATATACCAGCCATTGTACCTCTATAGTTAATTGGGCCTCCCTCTTCCCCCACCACACACCGATAGTCGAGCGCTGCAGGTAGGTATCCATGCCACCGAGACAAACTGCACATGTCCCCTCTCACGTTCCAGTAGGCCAGCCACTCTATATCTTTGACGTGGGCACACACAAATTCGATGGTACTCTTTATCGATCGCGCGCGCACACACACACTCATCATCCCTCTTTTCGATTCTATGGACACCTCAAGCCGGTGATACCTCCACTCTCTTCTCGTGGATCGCCCCCTCTATATATATGTTATATCCAGGACTCTATTTCACACACATTGCATATGTTACATTTTTTGATTGACCCCCCCCCCAAAAAAACTCACAAGAACCCACACACTATATCTCTCTAGGTTTGTATCTCTCTCACACAACCCCATGTACGTGGTGTACATATACAAGAAGAGAATAGGTGCACCGTGCACGTACTCACGCTTCGTGCCCAGACACACCCGCGTGGGTACACAGTGGAGCTCATTTCTTTACGAAATGGCAGCCCACGTGCTAATTTGAATGACTATAGTGGTTGTTTACCTAGGGAGGTCGTGTACCACGCCTGCACGAAACAAAGTTCGACTTGACGCATTGCCGCGTTATTTTTAAATAAAGTTATAGCGCTCAATGGCACGTACACAGAATATAAAACGATTTTTATGGAGAAAAAGGTAGTTCGCTCACTATATACAATGGAGCCTTGCGTGCCTGGTTTGTCGCTCTTCAGAGTATCTCACACAAGGCTGCGGTGGCCTCTCTCTCTCTCACCGTTGGTCACTGATCTGGCTACATCCCGTACGCCGGGGGAAAGGGAATGCGGTGGCCTCTCTCTCTCTCTCTCTCACCGTTGGTCACTGATCCGGCCGCATCCCGTCCGCCGGGGGAAAGGGAGTGTGGTGGCCTCTCTCTCTCTACCGTTGGTCACTGATCCGGCCGCATCCCGTCCGCCGAGGGAAAGGGAGGAAGTGCATCGTTTCTCTGTTCGACGGCACCGAGGCAGCACGTCCTGATCTGCGGTACACGCCGTTCTCTCTGACCAAGCTCCGGCGCGGCAGGGCCTACGCCACCTGCTCGCAGATTCCGCCCACCGCTGCTCACCTAGTTACATCCCAACGACCTCCAGCTATCCCCTCTGGCCTTGCTCCACTGCCCGTCTTCCCACGTCGCTGCATGTGGATCTTCCATAGTTCTTTGCCCAAAACGTAGCTCGTCCAGCGTACTTTCCATATTGCATTCTCGTCCTCACACTATTTTAGACAAACACAACCGTGTTGTTATCTTCCCTTAGGGCAAGGAATATGCTTCTTTTTTGTCGTCGCATGTGTCATCAACTGTTATTGGCCAGTAATTGTTTCCTTTCTACCTCTTTTTTGCGAACAGGGCTATCCATTTCACCTCGTTGCTATTGTGACCTTTTGGTGAACTGCACAAATCACTTTTTTCTTAAGAGTGTTTTGTGCAGTTGTACTAAAATGTCACATGGGCAACGTCTCTACATTTCAGTGCGACTGCACAAAGGGAGATTGGTTTTGCTCTATCCTCCTCATCCAACTCCGAGCCTAACCTTCTCCAACTAGTTAGTCTTAAGAGAGACTGCAAAGGTGACCGGCTTCTATTTGTGTGTTTATTGTTTCATCAGCAGTCCTCTATTATCGTAATCACACTTAATATCTTTGGCACAGGTACGCTCAGCTCTATTTTAGTGGAACTGCACAAAATGATCGGAATGTTGCATGCTCCAGACAGCTACTTTTTCCCAACATGCCTTGTTGATTTAGACAGAGCTGGGGGGACGTTGCTGCCAATGAAAGCATGGATCAATTTTAATTTAACACCTTCTCACAACTCTGTTTTCAGTTGTGATGTAATTATTAGCTCTGATCTGCTAATAATTGACATGCATTAGCAAGGGAGTTAGTTTTTTATTGTTTCCGAAAGAGCATCGATGGCAAGACACGCGAAACAACAGCTGAAAGCTCACACCATTGTACAATTTCATGTCGCTGGAAAATTATTTGTATAGTACGTCAATTATGTAAACAAATGATGGAAGCTTGATAGCATTGCCAGAAGCTTTGAGAGTTTTGACTACAACGGTTACCGATCACCACCTGCTGCTGGGTAAGAACTGGTAAGAATTTGAAATTCGCTTGACGAATTTGTGACACCCCACCACCACCATATTCCAGTAGTCTATAGGATCATATTCTTGTCTGTTTCTCTTGCTGCTAACTATGGCAGGACCACAAGTCGACGAGATTGACTGGGAGAACATGTCGGACAAGGAGCTTCATGATAAGTTTCATCAAATGTTGGGTCAACAGGTGGAAGACGTGATGGTCAGCTTTGGGAAGGCAATGGAGAGGATGGATGACATTGAGAAGACAATTAACACCAAGTTGGACGCCAAGTTTGATGAATTACTCACATGTCTCCCACAACTAGCTCTACATCGCGATACAGTAGGGCGAGCACAACGTGTTCCTATTGAGCCAGGACAAAATTCTGGTGCCGCTGCTACTGCTGTTGGTGCTTCTGTAGCTCCTGCTGCTACTGCAGAGGTGGAGGACTATTACGAGGATGAGGTTGATCAAAATCAGCACTACGTGCAGCCACCACCACCACCACCAGTAGGTCGACCTCAGGTATTTATTCGCAATGGTAGGCCTGCACCACCACCACCTCAGGTACGAGATGATGTCCATATTCCTAAACTAAAATTGAATATTCCACCATTTGAGGGCAGATACATTCCTGATGTATATCTTACTTAGGAGTTAGAAACTGAACAACGTTTTACATGTTTACAATATCCCGAGGAGAGACGGGTTGCTGCTGCTGGTTGTGCTTTCACTAGTTTTGCATGTGTATGGTGATCTGAACATTGTAGATTATATCCTATTCCAACTACTTGGGCTGCTGTGAAAACTGCTATGCGTACTCGTTGGGTTCTACCATATTATCAACGTGAATTGCTTCAAAAACTGCAGTGTTTATGACAAGGAAAAAATTATGTAGAAGAATATTATCAGGAATTAAAAACTGGCATGATTAGGTGTGGTATTGTTGAGGAGAATGAAGCTATGCTTGCACGTTTTATGGGTGGATTAAATAGAGAGATTCAGACCATTCTAGAGTATAAGGAGTATACTAATATCACTCGTTTATTCCATCTTGCTTGTAAAGCTGAACATGAAGTGCAGGATCGACAAGCATTGGCGCGAACTAACTTTTCTGCAGGCCGACCTTCATCATGGACACCGCGTGCATCTTCTACTTCAACTGCACCAGCACCTCCATCAGGTGCCACCTCCAGCCGTGATACAAGAAAACAGGCACAACCACCATTATCTGCCAAGAGCGCACCTACCGGGCCTGCCCAGAGTTCTTCTTCTTCCATGGCATCAACAGGGCACACAAGTGATATTATTTGTCGTCATTGTAAGGGAAGAGGTCATTATGCGAGAGAATGCAAATCTCAGCGTGTGATGATTGCTACCAAGGATGGTGGGCATGAGTCTGCTAGTGACTATGATGAGGAGACTTTGGCTCTTATTACACATGAAGAACATGGTGGAGATGATTCTGATCATGAGAGCAATACATGGCTCCTGAAGATGCTAACAGGTATGAATGTTTAGTTGCTCAACATGTTTTGAGTGTGCAGGTCACACAAGTTGAGCAAAATCAAAGGCACAATTTGTTCCATACCAAGGGAGTTGTGAAGGAACGTTCTGTGCGCGTCATCATAGATGGAGGGAGCTGCAACAACTTCGCTAGCATGGAGATGGTGGAGAATCTTTCTCTCACCACAAGACCACATCCACATCCTTACTACATCCAATGGTTCAACAACAGCGGCAAGGTTAAGGTAACACGACTGTTCGTGTGCATTTTAGTATCTCTACATATGCTGATTATGTTGATTGTGATGTGGTACCTATGCAAGCATGTTCCTTATTACTTGGTCGGCCATGGCAATTTGATTAAAATTCTGTACACCATGGTAGAAACAATCAGTATACTCTTGTTCATAAGGATAAAAATATTACTTTGCTTCCTATGACTCCTGATTCCATTTTGAAAGATGATATTAATAGAGCTAATAAAGCAAAACAGGAGAAAAATAAGAGTGAAAATCAGATTGTGGCAAAAGAATTTGAGCAACAAATGAAGCCTAATAATAAACCATCTAGTGTTGTTTCTGAAATTAAATTAAAAAATGCATGTTTACTTGCCACCAAAACTGATATTGATGAGCTAGATTTCAGCAAATCTGTTTGCTATGCTTTTGTGTGCAAAGAGGCATTATTTTCATTCGAGGACGTGCATTCCTCTTTGCCTCCTGCTGTCACTAACATTTTGCAGGAGTTGGCTAACGTCTTTCCACAAGACGTGCCACCGGGACTACCGCCTATTCGAGGGATTGAGCATCAAATTGACTTAATTCCCGGTGCTTCACTGCCAAACCGTGCGCCATACCGTACCAATCCAGAGGAGATGAAGGAGATTATGCGTCAAGTACAAGAGCTTCTCGACAAAGGTTATATACACGAATCCCTTAGTCCTTGTGTTGTTCCTATTATTCTAGTGCCAAAAAGGATGGTACATCACGTATGTGTGTTGATTGTAGAGGCATTAATAATATTACTATTCGTTATCGTCATCCTATTCCTAGGCTAGATGATATGCTTGATGGATTGAGTGGCTCTACAATATTCTCCAAAGTTGATTTGCGTAGTGGATACCATCAAATTCGTATGAAATTGGGAGATGAATGGAAAACATCATTTAAAACTAAGTTTGGATTATATGAGTGGTTAGTCATGCCTTTTGGGTTAACTAATGCACCTAGTACTTTCATGAGATTAATGAACAAAGTTTTACGTGCTTTCATTGGACGATTTGTGGTATTTTACTTTGATGACATATTGATTTATAGAAGATCTTTGGAAGAACATTTGGAACATTTACGTGTTGTTTTTATTGCTCTACGTGATGCACGTTTGTTTGGTAACCTTGGGAAATGCACCTTTTGCACCGACCGAGTATCTTTTCTTGGCTACGTTGTTACTCCACAGGGAATTGAAGTTGATGAAACCAAGATTGAAGCTATTGAGAGTCGGCCGCAGCCCAAAACGGTCACACAAGTGAGGAGTTTTCTTGGCCTCACTGGATTCTATAGGTGTTTTGTGAGAGATTTCAGCACCATTGCTGCACCTCTCAATGAGCTTACAAAGAAAGATGTGCCTTTTCTTTGGGGTACCGCACAGGAAGAAGCCTTCACGGTATTGAAAGATAAGTTGACACATGCTCCTTTACTCCAACTTCCTGATTTTAATAAGACTTTTGAGCTTGAATGTGATGCTAGTGGAATTGGATTAGGAGGTGTATTATTACAAGATGGCAAACCTGTTGCATATTTTTCTGAAAAATTGAGTGGGCCTAGTCTGAATTATTCTACTTATGATAAAGAATTATATGCTCTTGTTCGGACTTTAGAAACATGGCAACATTATTTATGGCCCAAAGAATTTGTTATATATTCTGATCATGAATCTTTGAAACATATTAAAAGTCAAGCTAAACTGAATCGTAGACATGCTAAATGGGTTGAATTCATTGAGACTTTCCCTTATGTCATTAACACAAGAAGGGAAAAGAAAATGTTATTGCTGACGCATTGTCTCGTCGCTATACTATGCTTTCACAACTTGACTTCAAAATATTTGGTTTGGAGACCATCAAAGATCAATATGTGCATGATGCTGATTTTAAAGATGTAATGCAGAATTGTAAAGAAGGAAGGATGTGGAACAAGTTCGTCGTTAACAATGGATTTGTGTTTCGTGCTAACAAGCTATGCATTCCAGCTAGCTCCGTTCGTCTTTTGTTGTTGCAGGAGGCGCATGGAGGAGGATTAATGGGACACTTTGGCATGAAGAAGATGGAGGACGTACTTGCTACACATTTCTTTTGGCCAAAGATGAGACGGGATGTTGAGCGTTTTATTGCTCGCTACACTATATGTCAAAAACATAGTCACGACTCAATCCTCATGGTTTATATATGCCTTTGCCTGTACCTAGTGTTCCTTGGGAGGATATATCTATGGACTTTGTTTTAGGTTTACCTCGAACAAAGAAGGGGAGGGATAGCATATTTGTTGTCGTGGATAGATTCTCAAAAATGTCACACTTTATACCATGTCATAAAAGCGATGATGCTGTTAATATTGTTGATTGTTCTTTCGTGAAATTATTCGCTTGCATGGTGTGCCAAATACTATTGTTTCAGATCGTGATACTAAATTTCTTAGCCACTTTTGGAGATGTTTATGGGCTAAGTTGGGGACTAAACTGCTTTTTAGTACTACTTGTCACCCCCAAACTGATGGACAAATTGAAGTAGTCAATAGAACATTGTATACTATGCTTAGTGCTATTTTGAACAATAATAAGAAAATGTGGGAGGAATGCTTGCCTCATATTGAATATGCTTATAATCGTTCATTGCATTCTACTACTAAGATGTGCCCTTTTGAAGTTGTGTATGGTTTCCTACCTCGTGCACCTATTGATTTGTTGCCTCTTCCATCTTTGGAGAATGTTAATTTTGATGCTAAACAATGTGCTGAATTGATTTTAAAAATGCATGAGTTAACTAAGGAAAACATTGAGCGTATGAATGCTAAATATAAACTTGCTGGAGATAAGGATAGAAAACATGTTGTGTTTGCACCTGGAGATCTTGTTTGGTTACATTTGCGTAAGGATAGATTTCCTGATTTGTGCAAATCAAAGCTAATGCCACGTGCTGATGGTTCCTTTAAGGTGTTAGAGAAAATAAATGATAATGCATATAAACTTGACCTACCTGCAGATTTTGGGGTTAGTCCCACTTTTAACATTGCAGATTTGAAGCCTTATTTGAGAGAGGAAGATGAACTTCCGTCGAGGACGACTTCATTTCAAGAAGGGGAGGATGATGAGGACATCAATACCATTGTTACACCCACAGCCCCTGCTGCTATACATACTGGACCAATTACTAGAGCTCGCACATGCCAATTAAATTACCAGGTACTTTCGTTTCTTGGTAATGATTCTAATGTTCATGAGAATATGATGCTGCCAAAATTGGATACATTTGTTTTGCTTACAAATGAAGGGCCTAGCTTGGAGAAGGATGAACATTGGATCAAGAACAAGCATGGAGATGATGGCATGCGCAAGGGGAACAAGAACGGAGTTACAAGTGATGATTTCAGGACGTTGAAGCCACCATAATGAGTGCATGAAGCCTTCGACGAAATATACAAGATGCTACTTCATAATTTTTGTCCACAGGCTATTCTAGGTGTTACGTCACCTTTTTATTGGGCCAGGCCCATGTAATTTTGAAATACATAAGTATAGGCTATTTTTAGAGTCCGTATGTGTGGGGAAACAAGAGTTAGGGTTGGTTTCGGACCCCTCCCTCAGGGGCCACGAAATTCCTCCCTCTTCCTCCATATATACAACCCTTAGGGCGTCGTTTAGACTTTGGGTTTTGTTTGATTAAAAGTTCGCCATAGCTGCAACTTCGCATACTACGTTTGTGTTCAACGACCAGACAAAGGCGTCTCAGAACCCCACCTCCATTAATAAAGCTTTCCTCTTATATTCGCAATATCCAGATTGCAGTCTTAGTTTCTTGCTTGTTCTTCATTTTCTTGTAGGAAATAGACCCTCGCGCTCAGGTTGATCGTGCTCCGGCGTGGTCAATAACCTCTCGGAGTTGGTTTAGCGATTGCTAAGGCGCGACGTCCTCGCACGTTCATAGTCGGATCGTAAAATCGACTTCCACCAAAACGATAGCCACCATCTCATCGAAAGATGGGACACCTTTGCCTCTATCAGCAGGGCGTGTTGTTCCGCGGATGGGTATCCGGCTCTTCAAGATCGGTGATCCGAACATAGTTTGTCCTCAATATAGAGGGGGAGCTACTGTTGTGCTCGTTGATTACCGATACATGATGGGTGACCGGTGGAGATTTGATTTCTCTCTGGTCGGGTTTAAGCCCGATTCGATCGTAGTTTGTAGCGACTCCCAACGCGGCGATGCGATCCAGGATTTCATTCAAAGACGACAACTCAGTCGGATCCATCCGTTTGGAGTGTTTGGAATCAACACAGAGGCGATTTTCGATGACCTGAGAAGTCATCGTCGACTTGACGGCCGAGCGGGCGGTCATAATGAAGCCACCCAGCTGGAGGGTTTGGTCTGGGGCCAGGGCTCCTCCGGAGGTGACGTTGTCCTTGACAACAAGGCGAGACATCAATCATGTCTTCGACATCACAACAGAACTCTCATTGAAAGCACCAATGTCGGTGTCAAAACTGGCGGATCTCGGGTAGGGGGTCCCGAACTGTGCGTCTAAGGTCGATGGTAACAGGAGGCAGGGGACACGATGTTAACCCAGGTTCGGGCCCTCTCTATGGAGGTAATACCCTACTTCCTACTTTATTGATCTTGATGATATGAGTATTACAAGAGTTGATCTACCACGAGATCATAAAGGCTAAACCCTAGAAGTCTAGCCTATGAGGATTATGATTGTAAGTTGCCTCTATGGACTAAGCCCTCTGGTTTATATAGACACTGGAGGGGGCGAGGGTTACACAAAGTCGATTACAGAGAAAGGAATCTACATATCCGAATCACCAAGTTTGCCTTCCACGCCAAGGAGAGTCCCACCCGGACACAAGAGAAGTCTTCTATCTTGTATCTTCATATCCCAACAGTCCGGCTCATATCAATAGTCCAACTATCCGAGGACCCCATAATCCGGGACTCCCTCACTGCTACGTCTTGAGCTTGCGCTGGTTTTCCTTGAAGAGGAAAGGGTCATGCAGCACAGTAGCATAAGTATTTCCCTCGGTTTTTGAGAACCAAGGTATCAATCCAGTAGGAGGCTCCTCACAAGTCCCACGAACCTACACAAACAAACAAAGAACTCGCAACCAACGCGATAAAGGGGTTGTCAATCCCTTCACGGCCACTTGCGAAAGTGAGATCTATAGAGATAATATGATAAGATAAATATATTTTTGGTATTTCATAATATAGATGCAAAAAATAAAGATGCAAATAAAAGTAGATTGAAAGCTTATATGATAAAGGATAGACCCGGGGGCCATAGGTTTCACTAGTGGGTTCTCTCAAGATAGCATAAGTATTACGGTGGGTGAACAAATTACTGTCGAGCAATTGATAGAAAAGCGAATAATTATGAGATTATCTAGGCATGATCATGTATATAGGCATCACGTCCGTGACAAGTAGATCGACTCCTGCCTGCATCTATTACTATTACTCCACACATTGACCGCTATCCAACATGCATCTAGAGTATTAAGTTCATAAGAACAGAGTAACGCATTAAGAAAGATGACATGATGTAGAGGGGTAAACTCAAGCAATATGATATAAACCCCGTCTTTTTATCCTCGATGGCAACAATACAATACGTGCCTTGCAACCCTTTCTGTCACTGGGTAAGGACACCGCAAGATTGAACCCAAAGCTAAGCACTTCTAGCATGGCAAGAAAGATCAATCTTGTAGGCCAAACCAAATCGATAATTCGAAGAGACTTGCAAAGATAACTCAATCATACATAAAATAATTTAGAGAAGATTCAATTATTATTCATAGATAAACTTGATCATAAACCCACAATTCATCGGATCTCGACAAACACACCGCAAAAAGAGTTTTCATTGAATAGATCTCCACAAGAGAGGGGGTGAACATTGTATTGATATCCAAAAAGAGAGAAGAAGCCATCTAGCTAATAACTATGGACCCGAAGGTCTGTGGTAAACTACTCACAACTCATTGGAAGGGCTATGGTGTTGATGTAGAAGCCCTCCGTGGTGGATTCCCCCTCCGGCAGAACACCGACGACGGTTCCAAGATGGGATCTCACGGATACAGAAGGTTACGGTGGCGGAAATATTTCTTCGGTGGCTCCCTGGATGTTTTCGGGGTCTGTAGGCTTATATAGGAGGACGAAGTACGTTGGTGGCCGCCCGAGGGGCCCACGAGACAGGGGGCGCGCCCTCCTATCTCGTGGCCGCCTCGGCTGCTTCTTGGCTTGCACTCCAAGTCCTCTGGATCACGTTCGTTCCAAAAATCACGCTCCCGAAGGTTTCATTCCGTTTGGACTCCATTTGATATTCCTTTTCTTTGAAATACTGGAATAGCAAAAAAAACAGCAATACGGGCTGGGCCTCCGTATAGTAGGTTAGTCCCAAAAATGATATAAATGTGTAAAATAAAGTCCATAAACATCCAAAACAGGTAATATAATAGCATGGAACAATCAAAAATTATAGATACGTTGGAGACGTATCAAGCATCCCCAAGCTTAATTCCTGCTCGTCCTCGAGTAGGTAAATGATAAAAACAGAATTTTTGATGTGGAATGCTACCTAACATAATTCTCAATGTAATTTTCTTTATTGTGGCATGAATGTTCAGATCCAAATGATTCAAGATAACAGCTTATAAAACATAAAAATAATAATACTTTGAAGCATACTAACAAATAATCATGTCCTATCAAAATAACATAGCCAAAGAAAGCTTATCCCTACAAAATCATATAGTTAGGCCATGCTTCATTTTCATTACACAAAATACTCCCATCATGTACAACCCCGATGACGAGCCGAGCAATTGGTTCATACTTTTTAACGCGCTTCAGCTTTTTTCAACTCTTACACAATACATGAGCGCAAGCCATGGACATAGCACTATGGTGGTATATGGTGGTGGTTGTAAGGTCAAAAAGGGAGAAGATAGTCTCACATCAACTAGGCGTATCAACGGGCTATGGAGATGCCCATTAATAGATATCAATGTGAGTGAGTAGGGATTGCCATGCAACGGATGCACTAGAGCTATAAATGTATGAAAGCTCAACAAAAGAAACTAAGTGGGTGTGCATCCAACTTGCTTGCTCACGAAGACCTAGGGCATTTTGAGGAAGCCCGTCATTGGAATATACAAGCCAAGTTCTATAATGAAAAATTCCCACTAGTATATGAAAGTGACAACATAGGAGACTCTCTATCATAAACATCATGGTGCTATTTTGAAGTACAAGTGTGGAAAAGAGATAGTAGCAATTGTCCCTTCTCTCTTTTTCTCTCATTTTATTTTTTCTTTTCTTTTTCTTTTTCTTTTTTTTTCTTTTCCCTTTTTTCTTTTTTTCTTTTTGGTGGGCTTCTTTGGCCTCTTTTATTTCATGGGCTTCTTTGACCTCTTTTATTTTTATAAAGTCCAAAGTCTCATCCCGTCTTGTGGGGGAATCATAGTCTTCATCATCCTTTCCTCACTAGGACAATGCTCTAATAATGGAGATCATCACACTTTTATTGATTTACAACTCAAGAATTACAGCTCAAAGCTAGAACAAGATATGACTCTATATGAATGCCTCCGGCGGTGTACCGGGATATGCAATGAATCAAGAGTGACATGTATGAAAATTATGAAGGTGGCCTTGCCACGAATACGATGTCAACTACATGATCATGCAAAGAGCAATATGACAATGATGGAGTGTATCATAATAAACGGAACGGTGGAAAGTTGCATGGCAATATATCTCGGAATGGCTATGGAAATGCCATAATAGGTAGGTATGGTGGCTGTTTTGAGGAAGGTAAATAATGGGTGCATGCTACCGGCAAAAAATGCGCGGTAAAATAGAGGCTAGCATAGTGGAAGGATGAGTGTGCGTATATCCATGGACTCACATTAGTCATAAAGAACTCATATACTTATTGGAAAAGTCTACTTAGCCCTCGAAGAAAAGTACTACTACGCATGCCCCTCGAGGGATAGATTGGTAGGAAAAGACCATCGCGTCCCCGACTGCCACTCATAAGGAAGACAATCAAAAGAGTACCTCATGCAACAAACTTGTCACACAACTTTTATCATACGTGCATGCTACGGGACTTGCCAACTTCAACACAAGTATTTATCAATTTCATAATTATCCACTAGCATGACTCTAGCATTACTACCTTTATATCTCAAAACAATTATCAAGCATCAAATTGATCCTAGCATCCAATTCACTTTCTATGATAGTTTTTATTATACCCAACTTGGATGCTCATCATTCTAGGACCAAATTCATAACCAAAGTAAATACCATGCTGTTCTAAGAGACTCTCAAAATAATATAAGTGATGCATGAGAGACTAGCAATTTCTTCAAAATTAATCCACCTCCGTGCTCTAAAAGATATAAGTGAAGTACTAGAGCAAAAACTTTCTAGTCAAAAGATATAAGTGAAGCACATAGCAAATTCTAATCAAGCTCAAAAGATATAAGTGAAGCACATAGCAAATTCTAATCAAGTGGGATTTTCCCAAAATGTGTGTACATCAAGGATGATTGTGGTAAACTAAAAAGCAAAGACTAATATAATACACGACGCTCCAAGCAAAACACATATCATGTAGCGAATAAAAATATAGCTCCAAGTAAAGTTACCAATGAACGAAGATGAAAGAGGGGATGCCTTCCGGGGGCATCCCAAAGCTTAGGATTTTGGCTATTCTTGAATATCTTGGGGTGCCTTGGGAATCCACAAGCTTAGGCTTTTGCCACTCTTTATTCCATAGTCCATCAAATCTTTACCCAAAACTTGAAAACTTCACAACACAAAACTCAACAGGAAATCTCATCAGCTCCATTAGTGAAAGAAAACAAAACCACCACATAAGGTACTGTAATGAACTCATTCTTTATTTATATTGGTGTTAAACCTACTGTATTCCAAGTTCTGTATGGTTCATACCCTTACATACTAGCCATAGATGCATCAAAATAAGCAAACAACACACGAAAGGCAGAATCTGTCAAAAACAGAACAATCTGTAGCAATCTGTAACTAACTCAAACTTCTGGAACCTCAAAAATCCTACCAAAATAGGAAGTCCTAAAAAATTTGTCTATTGATCAGAATCAAAAATAATCAATGCAAAAGCACGTTCCTGTGATTTATTGAATTTTTTCTCGTGAGCGTAAAGTTTCTGTTTTTCAGCAGAATCAAATCAACTCATATCATAGGTTATCCTATAGGTTCTACTTGGCACAAACACTAAATAAAACATGAAAACACATCTAACAGAGAGTAGATGTAAAATTTATTACTAAACAGGAACAAAAACAAAAAACATAAAGAAAATTGGGTTGCCTCCCAACTAGTGCTATAGTTTAATGCCCCTAGCTAGGCATAAAAGTAAGGATAGATCTAAGTAGTGCCATCTTTGGCACTTGATTCATAGGTAGCTCGCATAATGGATTCATAGGGTAATTTAACTTTCTTTATTGGAAAGTGCTCCATGCCTTTCTTTAATGGAAATTGGAATCTAATATTCCCTTCCTTCATATCAATAATCGCACCAATCGTTCTAAGGAACGGTCTACCAAGAATAATAGGGCAAGAAAGATTGCAATCTATATCAAGAACGATAAAATCAACGGGCACCAAATTTCTATTTGCAACAATTAGAACATCATTGATTCTTCCCATTGGCTTTTTAATGGTGGAATCCGCAAGGTGCAAATTTAAAGAGCAATCATCAAGATCATGGAAACCTAGAATATCACATAAAATTTTCGGAATCGTGGAAACACTAGCACCCAAATCACACAAAGCAAAACACTCATAATCTTTAATTTTAATCTTTATAGTAGGTTCCCACTCATCATTAAGTTTTCTAGGTATAGAAACTTCCAAATTAAGTTTTTCATCAAAAGATTGCATCAAGGCATCAACAATATGTTTGGTAAAGGATTTATTTTGACTATAAGCATGAGGAGAATTAACAACGGATTGCAACAAGGAAATACAACTTTCTAAAGAACAATTATCATAATCAAATTCCTTGAAATCCGAGATAGTGGGTTCAATACTATTTAAAGTTTTGACCTCTCCAATTGCACTTCTACCAAATTTAGCATCAAGATCTAAAAACTCCAAATTATCGGAACGCTTTTTAGCAAAAGTCGATTCACTTCCAGTCCTATTATTATCAAGATTCATATTGCAAAACAAGGATCTAATAGGGGACACATCAATAACCTTAAGATCTTCATCATTATTTTCATGGAAACTAGAAGAACACGCTTTTATAAAAGCAATCTTTCTTAGCACGCAATCTAGCGGTTCTTTCTTTGCACTCGTCAATGGAACTTCTCATAGCTTTGAGAGACTCATTGATATCATGCTTAGGAGGAGTATATCTAAGTTTGAGAGAATCAACATCAAGCGAAAGTCTATCAACGTTCCTAGCCAAATCATCAACTTTGAGCAATTTTTTCTTCAAGCAAAGCATTAAAATTCTTTTGAGAAATCATAAATTCTTTCACACTATTTTCAAAATCAGAGGGCATCTTATTAAAATTACCATAAGAATTATTGTAGGAATTTCCATAATTATTAGAGGAATTGCTAGGGAACGGTCTAGGATTAAAGTTTCCTCTATAAGCATTGTTTCCAAAATTATTCCTACCAACAAAATTTACATCCATAGATTCATTATTATTCTCAATCAAGGTAGATAAAGGCATATCATTGGGATCAATAGAAGAACTCTTAGTAGCAAACAATCTCATAAGCTCATCCATCTTTCCACTCAAAACATTAATTTCTTCTATAGCATGCACTTTTTTACTAGTAGATCGTTCGGTGTGCCATTGAGAATAATTAGACATAATATTATCAAGAAGTTTTGTAGCATCTCCTAAAGTGATTTCCATAAACGTGCCTCCGGCGGCCGAATCTAAAAGATTTCTAGAAGCAAAGTTCAAACCGGCATAAAATTTTTGTATGATCATCCATAAATTCAAACCATGAGTAGGGCAATTGCGAATCATCAATTTCATTCTTTCCCAAGATTGGGCAACATGCTCATGATCAAGTTGTTTAAAATTCATAATATCGTTCCTAAGCGAGATGATCTTAGCGGGAGGAAAATACTTAGAGATAAAAGCATCTTTGCACTTGTTCCAAGAATCAATACTATTTTTAGGCAAAGACGAAAACCAAACTTTAGCACGATCTCTAAGTGAAAACGGAAATAACTTCAATTTAACAATATCATTATCCGTATCTTTTTTCTTTTGCATCTCACACAAATCAACAAAGTTGTTTAGATGGGTAGCGGCATCTTCACTAGGAAGGCCGGAGAATTGATCTTTCATAACAAGATTCAGCAAAGCAGCATTGATTTCACAAGACTCAACATCATTAAGAGGAGCAATCGGAGTACTAAGGAAATCATTATTATTGGTATTGGAGAAATCACACAATTTGGTATTATCTTGCGCCATGGCAACAAGTAATCCAACACACAAGCAAACAGAAAAAGGCAAGCGAAAGAGAGGGGAAGAAGAAGGCAAGCGGAAAAGAGAGGAGATTGGGAAAGAGAGGGCAAATAAAACGGCAAGGGTGAAGTGGGGGAGAGGAAAACGAGAGGCAAATGGCAAATAATGTAAATGCGAGGGAGATGAGTTTGTGATGGGTACTTGGTATGTCTTGACTTGAGCGAAGACCTCCCGGCAACGGCGCCAGAAATCCTTCTTGCTACGTCTTGAGCTTGCGTTGGTTTTCCTTGAAGAGGAAAGGGTGATGCAGCACAGTAGCGTAAGTATTTCCCTCAGTTTTTGAGAACCAAGGTATCAATCCAGTAGGAGGCTCCTCACAAGTCCCACGAACCTACACAAACAAACAAAGAACTCGCAACCAACGCGATAAAGGGGTTGTCAATCCCTTCACGGCCACTTGCGAAAGTGAGATCTGATAGAGATAATATGATAAGATAAATATATTTTTGGTATTTTATAATATAGATGCAGAAAATAAAGATGCAAATAAAAGTAGATTGAAAGCTTATATGATAAAGATAGACCCGGGGGCCATAGGTTTCACTAGAGGCTTCTCTCAAGATAGCATAAGTATTACGGTGGGTGAACAAATTACTGTCGAGCAATTGATAGAAAAGCGAATAATTATGAGATTATCTAGGCATGATCATGTATATAGGCATCACGTCCGTGACAAGTAGACCGACTCCTGCCTGCATCTACTACTATTACTCCACACATCGACCGCTATCCAGCATGCATCTAGAGTATTAAGTTCATAAGAACAGAGTAACGCATTAAGAAAGATGACATGATGTAGAGGGATAAACTCAAGCAATATGATATAAACCCCATCTTTTTATCCTCGATGGCAACAATACAATACGTGCCTTGCAACCCTTTCTGTCACTGGGTAAGGACACCGCAAGATTGAACCCAAAGCTAAGCACTTCTCCCATGGCAAGAAAGATCAATCTAGTAGGCCAAACCAAATCGATAATTCAAAGAGACTTGCAAAGATAACTCAATCATACATAAAAGAATTCAGAGAAGATTCAAATATTATTCATAGATAAACTTGATTATAAACCCACAATTCATCGGATCTCGACAAACACACCACAAAAAGAGTTTACATCGAATAGATCTCCACAAGAGAGGGGGAGAACATTGTATTGAGATCCAAAAAGAGAGAAGAAGCCATCTAGCTAATAACTATGGACCCGAAGGTCTGTGGTAAACTACGCACGACTCATCAGAAGGGTTATGGTGTTGATGTAGAAGCCCTCCATGGTGGATTCCCCCTTCGGTAGAACACCGACGACAGCTCCAAGATGTGATCTCGCGGATACAGAAGGTTACGGTGGCGGAAATATTTCTTCGGTGGCTCCCTGGATGTTTTCGGGGTATGTAGGCTTATATAGGAGGAAGAAGTACGTCAGTGGCTGCCCGAGGGGCCCACAAGATAGGGGGCGCGCCCAGGAGGGGTGGGCGCGCCCTCCTATCTCGTGGCCGCCTCGGCTGCTTCTTGGCTTGCACTCCAAGTCCTCTGGATCACGTTCGTTCCAAAAATCACGCTCCCGAAGGTTTCATTCCGTTTGGACTCCATTTGATATTCCTTTTCTTCGAAATATTGGAATAGGAAAAAAACAGCAATACGGGTTGGGCCTCCGGTTAGTCGGTTAGTCCCAAAAATGATGTAAATGTGTAAAATAAAGCCCATAAACATCCAAAACAGGTAATATAATAGCATGGAACAATAAAAAATTATAGATACGCTGGAGGTATCACTCACCCACCGCACTATATCATGCTCCCAAGGGGCGACGCTCATCTCATTGTACTGCGGCAAAGGCGTCCTCTAAGAAGACGACGCTTGCACATGGCGAGTCTTTGAAAAGAAAGGCAAATGATGATACTGCCGGGCCCTCTCCTTCATTAAAGAGGTACAATTTTTTAACATGCACTCAGTGGATAGGTCGGACAGTAATGTTTCCTGTTGTGCCATATCGTAGGAGGAGTGTACGGCGGACTATATCCGGAGACCTGGCCGGCCATGCACAGGCTAATCCGGCCCCGGACCCTACCACAAGGACTGGGGTTGACGCGGAGGCAATGCCGGATTGTCATCTCCCAGAGGATTCGGATAATGTATCCGTTACCAACTCTGAAGTGGAGAGTGTGATGAATCATCAGCGGCGGAGAGCGGCTATGCATGACCCAAATTTCATCGGAGAGGCATTCAATGCTTTCAGCTCAGCGGATGCATGCATCCGAGCTGCTCGGGATGGACTTGCCGGAGCCACTCACCAGCTTCAAAGCATATGCGGGTAAGAACTTTTGTGCAGATTTAATAATCATATGCCAGTAGCCCCTGAGTCTTGAAGTAGTTGGCCCAACTGATTTAAGGGTTGTTACGTCATTAGGTACTCACTTAGAAAAATAACACATTATCCAAGGAGCTAGAAGAATACCGAACTAAGCTAACTATTGCCACCGCCGAACTGGAAATTTAAAGAAATCCATGGAGGCACCTGATGGTAAGCACAACAGTAGCCCAGAAATAAGATTCCGTGGCTACAATGACTTTGCTTAAATATGCATCGTTTTGTTGGTAGGGTCGACAGATCATCTAGAGGAGAGAATAAGGACTACTCAAGCGGACAAACAAAATGCCAAAGGGCAAGAAGCCGCTAGTCAACGTGTATTAATACGGACCATTAATGAGAAGAACAAACTACATGATGCAAACGTCAAGCAAGCTGAAGAACTGAAGGACGTAAGAGCCCAACTATCGGATGCCTTGAAGGAGAACAGAAAGCTGAAAGGCGGCATATTCAGTATGCTCTTTAACCTGACTTTCGCACGGTCCCCTGATGGAAAGTTTTACGAGTTTGTTTCTGTAGGTGTGCTGACTGGGAGTCCCGAGGGAGAATTGTCTGGATTTCAAGGCGACCTGCTACAAGAGCTGTCCAAAGTGCACGAGCGAGCTCGGAAAGCAATGAGGAACATGGCTAAGGCTTTATGGCCATCCGATTCTCCTCCAAGAAGTATGGAGGTGCTCGTGAATTTATTCAAGGGAGCTCATCGCCGTTTTGGGCAATGGAAGATATCAGCATGTCGAGAAGGCGCACAAGAGGCCTGGGCCATGGTGAAAATGCGGTATACCGGACTTGATCCGAATCATATGGCCTGGGTCGGACCTCGGGGACCAGATGGACAAGAAATTCCTGTTAGCTTAGTGTACGACCAAGTAAAGATAGCCGCTAAGTTTTCTCAACAGGATTGTAAAGTAGACAACCTGTTAGATGGTCTAGAGGAGAAAGAAGTTTTTGAGTCCAAGTAGCAATGTACTTTTATCGGCAAACTTATCTCTAGCCGAATTGTAAACAATTTTCATGGCAGACTTTCTGCTTCGACCTCCAAAACCCAAGGTTTGGAGTGTTCCCGAATACTATACCGTCGGTAAACACCAAAGTATGTTCGGAAACCAGGCAATCCGGTCATAGTTGCTTGAACAGACAAGTTGTATTCGGGGAGTTATGTTATATTACATTTGACGGTAAGAACCATCTTCCAGAGAGAATAGTTCCGTTAAGGGTTCCTCTCCCTGGGCCAGCATGCATTTTTTTTTGTGCATGCCGAAGCTGTGATGCTAAAAATCACAGTACATGCTATATTTTGGGGGCTTATATTGCAGCGAGGGCAATTCATCTTTTTTACGCCGACCGATTATTCCCTTAAGAACACTAGCTTTCGGCTTCACCCGTCTGAGGTACATGTCCGGATAACCCGGCTGTAACAATAGCAGAGGTGCTCCCTTTATGCCCTAGCTGAACAAGCGGGAACGTAGGGCATAAGCACAGGAGCCAGGCAACCCAGCTTGGCCAAAACTTAAGCCATAAAGGTGCATATAATGGCGAAGAGAAGACATATATGAGTAGACAACACATATATACGGTGAGCTTGATGCTCGAAAAATGATAATGATAATAAGCTTCCGTGAAAAGAAGCCCCCAGGTATTGTGGGGTATGTACATTTAAGGATGTATGCCCCTCAAGTATGCGGTTTATCCGAACACGAGCTAGAAGTCGTATAAAAATGAGAAAAAATAAAAAAGTGAAAGGGAGAAAAGAAGGAACGAGGAAAAAGGTATAAGTGCGGACTTAGGCGTAGAATCTTCAGAGCTGGGCAGCGTTCCTTGGGTTTGGTTCCAAGCAATTATCCGAAGCATTGCGAAGGCGATAGGCTCCTCTAGTGAGAACTTCATCGATAATGAAGGGACCCTCTCATTTGGGCTTGAGCTTGTCCTTCTTCTTCTCTGGTGGGCGTAGAACGAGTTCACCGACATTATAAGTCTTTGCTCGTACTTCCCTGTTTGATATCGCCGAGCCTGCTATTGGTAGAATGCGGAACGGGCCTTCACGACATCGCGCACCTCCTCCAGGCCGTCCAGATCGTCCTGTCAATCGAGTTCGGCTTCTCTTTCTTCGTACATGCGCACTCAAGGCGAGTCATGAATAATGTTGCAAGGCAAGACTGCCTCCACGTCATACACCATGAAGAAAGGTGTATATCCGGTCGTGCGATTGGGCGTGGTCCGCAGCCCCCAGAGTACGGGAGTTCCTCAACCTAGTGCTTGTCTGATTCTTGCAGAGATCGCACTAGTCTGGGTTTGATGCCGCTCATTATCAGGCCGTTAGCCCATTCGACCTGACCGTTTGTCTAAGCGTGATATATAGAGGCGTAATCAAGCTTGATGCCCAAATTAGCACACCAAGTTTTCACCTCATCGGCCGTAAAGTTAGAGTCATTGTCAATAATAATACTGTGTGAGACACCATAACGGTGTACGACACCGGATATGAAGTCTATAACCGGTCCAGCTTCGGCCGTTTTGACTGGTTTGGCTTCTATCCACTTAGTGAACTTGTCGACCATAACCAGTAAATATTTCTTCTTATGGCTTCCCCCTTTAAGGGGTCCGACCATGTCTAGCCCCTAGACCGCAAAAGGCCAAGTAATGGGGATTGTTCATAGGGTAGTGTGCGGCATATGGCTTTGATTGGCGAAAAGCTGACATCCAATGCAGCGCTGTACGAGGTCCTGTGCGTCTGCTCAGGATGTGGGCCAAAAGGAACCGTACAGAAGGCCTTACTTACAAGGGCCCGAGCTGCGGCATGATGGCCACCAAGACCGGCGTGTATTTCAGCCAAGAGTTGTCGTCCCTCTTCTTCGGAGATACATCTTTGAAGGACTCCGGTAGTACTTTTCTTGTACAATTCCCCCTCATGAACTTTGTAGGCCTTCGAGCGTCGAACAATACAGCGGGCCTCAGTCTGATCATCAGAGGAGAAAGGAAAGAGGGGAAGCGATAAGGAAGGGGAGGGATTCGGCCTCCCCCTTCCTTCCCTCCTCCCTCCTCTTTCCTTCCCCCTCCGGTGAAAAAGGAAAGGGGGGGGCGAATTGGGGAGGAACCCCAAGTAGGATTCAGCCTACTTGGGGCGCCCCCTTGGCTGCTCCGTCTCACTCCCACCTATATATATGAGGGGGGAGGCGCCTAGATATCAAGTTTGACTAGATTTGAAAGTTTGAATTTGAATTTAATGAATTTGCTCAAATCACTAGATTGCTTATAATTTGAGCTAGGAGTATTCTATTTAGATGGTTCTTTTTGCTACTAGTTCTTTGTGACTATGTTTATCAGTAGTAATTAATTGGAGGATTTTATAATTATTTAAAATTAGGTTTTTATGAAAACAGTTCTGTTTTAGTGTTTTATAGGTTTTATGCTATTTATTTTAATTTTAATTGCTTTAAATTGTTTTCTTTAGTTTTTTGACATATTCTTTTTGTTTCTGTTAGGTTATCAGTAGCTATTTTATTTTTAGTATTTTTTGTATTTTATTTCTTTTATCCTACTAGAAAACTTGTTTTGAGCTAGGAGTTTATATTTAAAAGTGCCTTATAAATCCTGTACAACCATTGCCGTTTTATACATGTAAAAACATACTTTTCTGTAATCTTTTTCCCTCCATTTTCTTTCCTGCCATCTTCTTTGCCGCCATTCTCTCCCGCCATTCTCTCCCGCCACACTAAGGAGTGCTTGATCGACGGAGGATGACTATGATGCCTTCATGTGGAGTGTGAAACACTGTGTGAGAGAAGTCGTAAGTGTGAAACACTCTCCGATGATGATGATGGAGCTGCAAACACTTATGAGTTCTCTCAGACAGTGTTTCACACTCTACCAGCAGCACCAACGCAGGAGACACAAACCGTGTCAGACGATGTTATCTACGGTCGGCAGGAAATAAAATGGCGGGAGAAAATGGAGGAAAAGAATGGCGGCAAATAAATGACGGGAAAGAAAATAACAGGAGAAAATGGCGGCAAAGAATGGCGGGAGAAAATGGCAGCAAAGAAAATAGCGGGAGAAAATGGAGGGAAAGAACAACGGGAAAGAAAATGGAGGATAAAAGAAAAAATACAAAAAAATACTAAAAAAAATATCTACTAATAACTTAACATAAACTAAAAGAATATGTCAAAAAAATTAAAGAAAACAATTTAAAGCAATTAAAATTAAAAGAAATAGCACAAAACCTATAAAACACTAAAACAAAACTGTTTTCGTAAAAACCTAATTTTAAATAATCCTAAAATTCACCAATTAATTACTACTGATAAACAAAGTCACAAAGAACAAGTAGCAAAAAGAACCATCTAAAAAGAATACTCCTAGCTCAAATTATAGGCAATCTAGTGATTTGAGAAAATTCATGAAAATTCAAATTCAAACTTTCAAATCTAGTCAAACTCGATATCTACAGAAACTTCATAAAATTTCTAATCTAGTGCAAAAATAATCAAATTAAAATACTAAAAATCCTAATTGATATGAATTTTCTAAAACAGTAGAGCTTGTGTTGGCCGAAGAGGGACTCTTTGGCCAACTGTTGGCCGAAAAGTCCCTCTTCGGCCAATGGTAGTCCGAAAAGTCCCTCTTCGGCCAACAGGAGGCCGACAGGTGATACTTTTGATTTTTCTGCATTAAGGTGTATAGTTTTCGAATTTGCTATAAAAATCATGGTAGTTTAAAAAAAAGTCCATATAAGAGAACCGACGTTTTCATTTTCATTATCTTTGAGAAGGCTGACTAGTTGCTCTGCGACGTCGATTTCTGATCCAACGGCAAACCTATCGTACAAGCCTTTGGATGGCTGATTGATGAAGCGGATCCGCCTCCACGCGTACCGCACGAGACGGCACGGGCACGAAACAGCGGATCCACAGCCATGGCCTCCTCCGCCCCCCAGATGGCGGCGGCCGCGCCGGAGAACAGACCTCCCCGCTCGCTCTTCGACCTCCCCTCGGACTTCTTCGACTCGTATGTACTCTTCCGGTCCCACCCCGCCTTGGCCCCTTCCACAGCGGAGCCGTCCGAACCCTCCAGGCCGGCGCCGGCGCCGTTGCAGCAGCAGCAACCGCCGGAGGCCGCGGGGTTCCGGTGGACGTGTAACACCTGCGCCGGCGAATTCGATTCGCTGCAGGAGCAGCGCGAGCACTTCAAGTCCGATCTCCACCGCCTCAACGTATATATCCTCATCCCTCTTCTTTACCTGACATCGCATCTTCCTTTGTACTAATCGAGCCTCTAGATTGATGTGGGAAGAAACAACTGAAGAAAGAGTGTAAATGGTGTTTAGATGCTAGTGTTCATCATAGGACACATTCTTCAGCAGATGGAAATTCGGACCTGCAGCTGTATGTGCTGTTCAGTGGAGTACTTGAGAAGGACAGCAGATAGTGATCAATTGAGCCTCTAGATTCATCTACTCATTCAGTGGTACCTAGGAATAGCTAACTAGAAGCCTCTTATATTGCACTGGAGCCCCAAATTCTAGATGTCAGAACTTGAAACCCTATTAGAAGTCAATCCACAAACTTGACATGGAAAATTTGTTTGTTACATGTGTTTGACGTTTTCCACCAAATTCAGATATTTCATAGGAGTCAATCCACTCTTTGTTGCCCTTCCTCTTGCATTCGTGCATAGCTTACATCCACATGGCGTCACTCGTATCAACAGCGAAATGCTCACTAAAAAGTACACTGTTCATGTCCTACTAACTGGAAATGTTTATGCCGTCATTACTGGTCCACTTTGCATTCTTTTATTTATTTGCTATCTACTTTACTACTCTGGTGACTCACCTGACTAAACTGATTAGTTTGTAATCACTAGTTTAGATCTTGGGGCAATTTTATTTTAAAAAAATTCTTGATGCTGCGAAGATTCAATGCAAAACTTTCTACTTGCTACATGCTTGAAAGAAAAACGGTTATTGTTAAGTGGGACTTTGGATTTAAAAGCATGAATCTCCTCCTGCTGTTGTTATATTTAGTCTAATTACTGTGGGGTTTGTGTAGTCATTCTCAAAAACCTATCCGTGCTACATGTTTCTCATCTTATTGACACTCTTGAATCTGTTTTTCTGGCAATCCTGTCAGGTTAAGCTGAGTGTTGCTGGTAAATCTATTATCAAGGAAGAAGACTTAGAAAAAATTGATTCCGATTCTCTGTTTGACGATTTGGAGGTATCTAGTGTATCTGGTTCTGAGGACGAAAGGGAAGATGTACCTGCATCGGATCACCATCTCTCAGTTAAAGGCAAGGAAGACTTCAGGAAGAAACTTTTTTTTCATGGTCATTCTGGTGACACGGTTTCTTTTTGGAGATGCATACTGTTCAAAGAACATGAAGAACCATTTTTTGACTGCAAATCTGGAAAAATGGAAAGTCACGGATCTACATCATATGTGCATGAAGATGAGATGATAAATAGAGTGAAGCAGTTGGCATGTGAACCTCGCAATGCATCACATTTGAGGATCATTATATTAACAAGTGGTGGACATTTTGCTGGATGTGTTTTTGATGGAAACAAAATATTAGCAAATAAAACTTTTCACAGGTAACAAGATTGTCTGTCCCGAATATTGTCCATGCTTGTTAGCCATATTTTCTTTATCGACATTACCCTGATGAATTTCTATGTACACCCTAACATGATCAAGAACATCAACACTCTCAGTTTTATGACAACAAACAGTAATATGCTCGCAGCACATTGTTGCCCTATGCAGAATAAATTATTTCTAAAAGAAATGATAGAGATTTTTTTCTCATTGGAACAGTAAGAAATGCTCCTACGCAATAAATATTAAAGTAGTACAGTTTGACAGAATTAAACTAGATAATCTAGCAACGAACATTTTGCTGTCGCTTTTGATAATCATGTCAAGTTCACCTTGCAGAATAAATTTTATTCGTTCAGTCAGCATAGTTGTACCTCCGTGACTGGCAAAATTAGTTAGATTTTTTGTTTGTCAAGCAAAATTAGTTGGCAATACTGTTACTGACTCAATATTAGTAATAACTGATAATTCTTACTTATTTATGTGTTAGGTATGTTGTAAGGGCAAAGGCTGGAAAGAGGCAGTCTGGAAAAGATGCTACTGGAAAGGTTGCACACTCAGCGGGCTCTTCTCTTCGCCGCTATAACGAAGCAGCATTGAAAAAGGTAATACACAGTTTAGAGCATAAGTTTATTTGGGTGCTTTTTCACTGGAAGTCTAGTAGATGTTAGCACCTGATTACAAGTTAATATCCAAATTTGGTCATGGTTTACTTATATTTCTTTTATTTGTTGTTGTTGTTGTCGGTCTAATTGCAGGAAGTTCAAGAATTAATAGTTTCTTGGAAGCCATACTTTGACGCCTGTGTTTGTGTCTATATATACGCTCCATCAAAGAACCGCCAGATGCTCTTTGACGGGGATAAGGCTCAATCGGTATTGCAAGCATGTGATATTCGTCCACTCCCTTTGACTGTTCATCGGCCCACCTTGAAAGAAGCGAAACGCATATACAATAACCTAACACAGCTCTATTATGAGACGGAATGTTCTATTATGGGTGAAGTCTTACCCCTTGTGGAAAATGTGACAAAGTTTGAGCAAAGTACAGAAGCAAGGGAAGAAACAAGTGTGGCCCCTGAGGAACCTATTTTGGACTCATCAGATTCGCATGAAGCAATGGCCATACCATCTAATAATGCAACAACACCTCTCCATGAAGCTGCAAAGGCTGGCAATGTTGAACAAACTATGGAATTGCTCGAGCAGGGTTTGGATCCTTGTATCAAAGATGAAAGAGGAAAGACACCTTACCTGCTGGCTTCGGACAAAGAAGTGAGAAATACGTTCAGAAGATTCATGGCGCTCAACCTTGACAAATGGGATTGGCATGCTGCTGATGTGCCTAGTGCATTAACAAAGGAAATGGAAGAATCACAAGCTGCAAAACAGGTGAGTTTCATGTCCTGTGAATAAAGTTTTCTTGTTCTCGTTGAATGGGGAATTCCGCCTATGTTGTCTCAACACAGCCGGTCCCAAGTCCGGGTAAAGGAGGAGGGTTGTGATAGGCTTTTCGAGCCAACGTAAAAGCTCAGCCACTCTTATGGAGATGAAACCCAAAAGATCACCTCTAGCCTACCCCAACTTGTTTGGGACCAAAGGCTTTGTTGTTGTTGTTGTTCTCGTTGAATGGGAAAGAAGATGGCTGTGTAAATTGATCTGTAATTGTTCTTTAGGCAGAGAAGGATGCCAAGAAGAAAGCCAGAGCAAAGGAACTGAAGAAACAAAAGAAGGCTAGAGAGAAGGAAAAGGAGAAGGAAAAGGAAAAAGAGAAGGTTGGTAATGGTTTCATTATTATGATTGTTGTGAGTAAATATGACTGCATGTATATTTTATACTCCCTCCGTCCGGAAATACTTGTTGGAGGAATGCATAAAAATGGATGTATCTAGAACTAAAATACGTCTAGATACATCCATTCCTCCGACGACAAGTATTTCCGGACGGAGGGAGTACTTGGTTGCACATGAATGCAATGCACTACCTGGTGATACTGTTGCAAGTACCATTCACTGGTTGCCCTTTTTTTAACACCATTCACTAGTTGCCCCGAATATAGTGCTTTGCTTTGCTGGCGTTTAATTTGTTACTCCCTCCGTCCCAAAATATAAGAACGTTTTTAACACTAGCATAGTGTAAAATCGTTCTTATATTCTGGGACAGAAGGAGTACTTCATATCTTGTTATTAAAAAAATGGTTGGTGAGTATGTTTTTGATCTAGCTACTTATGTCTGATATTTAATCCTTCGAAACTGCAGGCGCTAGCAGCGCAATCACAACCTGTTGCTAAAGGTACTTCAGTTGGCCAAATGGGCAAACCAACTGCTTCTGTGCCAGGCCTGAAACATAAGAATCCCCAGGCTGTTGCTCTTTCAATGCAGGTGTGTTCTAAAGGGCAACCATCTTAGGCTTAGCACATGTTTTGGTATTTCCACACCGCACACATACTTATACCTTGATTTACTGTTAACCAGGAGGAACGAGACCGGAAACTCGCCGACGAAAGAGAGAAAAGAGCAGCGGCAGCGGAAAGAAGGCTCGCAGCGCTAGCAGTTCAATCAGGGCCCCCGGCTGCGGCGGGCAGCTCCACGCAGACAACAGCAGCGGCAAACGACGCTACATGTTCATGCTGTTTCTCATCCCTGGCAGGCAAGGTACCATTCCATAGGTACAGCTACAAGTACTGCAGCACTACATGTATGCATCTCCATTCAGAAATGCTGGAAGATGACTGAGATTTTTGTTGTCGTGGAGAAACATACCGAGATTTTGTGGTACCTTCAATTTTAATGAACTAGTCCGGAGCTGGCTTATCTGCCAGTTTTTGCTTATGTTTTTACGCCATCTGAACCAGTAGTGTTCTGAGGTCACATGCCAAGGGGAGTTTGTTCGTGCGTGGCTGCTGGGTACCTACACGTGAGCTTTTGCCGAAATGCCAGACCCGAACACACTAGGCAGGGCTCCTCGACCGGCCCCCTGCTTTTCACGCATCGTCGTGGCTACAAAACCTCGAGCTTTTTCGCCGATTTTGTGACCGGCGCGACGGTAACGGCAGCGCACACCCAGTGGATGCCACTGCCCGTGACCTCGCCATGGGCATCCCCCTTTGGAGCAAAAGGCGTGGCTAGCAGCGATCCATGGTGTCCTCGGCGTCGCCCAACCACTTGGACAACAATGGCCTCTCCGTGTGCATGCATGGACGCGGTGACGGCACACGTGAAAGCACCCGCTCACGGCTCACGTTGACATCCTCGTGGCCCGGAGCGGAGCTTTTATATCGGCGCTGGACGGCGACGCCGCCAACATTTCGAGCACCTGAGTTCTTGCTGCCGTCGAGTAGCTAGCTGCGGGATGTCGGGAGCGGAGCCATCGGCGGCGGCGGCGGGGGCGGGGGCGGGCAATGGCCAGCACGCGGCGGTGGATATCCGCACGGCGGCGCAGCAGCCCGAGGAGCCGAGGCAGACGTCCATGAGCGGGCCGCTCAACCTCCGGAGCGACCGGAGGCCGCCGCCGGCGCAGAGGGCCTTCAGCCGGCAGGTGTCCCTGGGCAGCGGCGTCACGGTGATGGGCATGGACAGAGGCGGGAGGAACGGCGGCAGGCCCGGGCAGCGCGCGCTCCCGCGCAGCGGCAAGAGCCTCGGCGTGCTCAACCACAGCGGCGGCCTCGGCCCGGACGGCGCCCCGCGCAGGGGCGGCGACTTCAGCATGTTCCGGACCAAGTCCACGCTCAGCAAGCAGAACTCCATGCTGCCGTCCAGGATCAAGGAGGAGCTGGACGGCGTCGACCTGGACCACGTCGAGGGCCAGCCCACCGGCAGGCCCGACGTGGACCCTCTCAACAAGAGCGTCCCCGCCGGCCGCTACTTCGCCGCGCTTCGCGGCCCCGAGCTCGACGAAGTCCGCGTAAGTCATCCATCCATCTTGTCCTCGCTGATCAGTATGATTTTGCTGAAAAATCATACTACTGACTGAACTGTTTGTACGTAGGACTACGAAGACATCCTGCTGCCCAAGGACGAGGTGTGGCCGTTCCTGCTGCGGTTCCCGATCGGCTGCTTCGGCGTCTGCCTGGGGCTCGGCAGCCAGGCCATCCTGTGGGGCGCGCTGGCGGCGAGCCCGGCGATGGGGTTCCTCCGGGTGACGCCCATGATCAACGTCGCCGTGTGGCTGCTGGCGACGGCCGTGCTGGTGGCCACGTCCGTCACCTACGCGCTCAAGTGCGTCTTCTACTTCGAGGCCATCCGGCGCGAGTTCTTCCACCCGGTGCGCGTCAACTTCTTCTTCACGCCGTCCATCGCCGCCATGTTCCTCGCCATCGGCCTCCCCCGCGCCTTCGCGCCGGCGAGGCTGCACCCGGCCGTGTGGTGCGCGTTCGTGGCGCCGCTGTTCGCGCTGGAGCTCAAGATCTACGGGCAGTGGCTGTCGGGCGGCAAGCGGAGGCTGTGCAAGGTGGCCAACCCGTCGTCCCACCTGTCCGTGGTGGGCAACTTCGTGGGCGCCATCCTGGCGGCGCGGGTCGGGTGGGAGGAGGCCGGCAAGTTCCTGTGGGCCATCGGCGTCTCCCACTACATCGTCGTCTTCGTAACGCTCTACCAGCGGCTGCCCACCAACGAGGCGCTGCCCATGGAGCTGCACCCGGTCTACTCCATGTTCATCGCCACGCCGTCCGCCGCCAGCCTCGCCTGGGCGGCCATCTACGGCAGCTTCGACGCCGTCGCGCGCACCTTCTTCTTCATGGCGCTCTTCCTCTACATGTCCCTCGTCGTGCGCATCAACTTCTTCCGTGGCTTCCGGTGAGCACCACTTCTAATCTTGTACCACCTTTCGATTCAATCCCGCCGATGAACTCGATGATCATTTGCCATGACGACGAACAGGTTCTCCATCGCGTGGTGGTCCTACACGTTCCCCATGACGACGGCGTCGCTGGCGACCGTCAAGTATGCCGAGGCCGTGCCGTGCTTCACGAGCAGAGCCCTCGCGCTGAGCCTGTCCCTCATGTCGACGACCATGGTGTCGCTGCTGCTCGTGTCGACGCTCCTGCACGCCTTCTACTGGCGCTCGCTGTTCCCCAACGACCTCGCCATCGCCATCACCAAGGACCGGCAGAGCGGCGCCGGGAGGCCGCACGGCAAGGGGAGGAAGGCCGGCAAGAGGGTGAACGACATCAAGCGGTGGGCCAAGCAGGTGCCGCTCTCGGTCGTCTCCTCCATCACCAAGAGCAACTCTGCAGACAAGGAAGAAGAGGAGAAAACAGACTAGTTGTACATACTATGTGTGATTAAACAGCATTACAGGGTTCCATGGCTTGATCAGCATTACAGGGTTCCATGGCTTGATCAGCATAAATAAGACACTTATAATAGTAATACTATATGGATTGTAGTAACCTAGAGCTAGAAGGAATACTAGTTATGGATTGATCACAAGAGAGCTGTACATCTCTTAGCTTATTCTCATTTCTCACTAGAACTGGCATTATAGGGTGCAAAGAAACCCCACAGGGTTCCAAATTAACTTCCAATCACAGAAAAGATAAAACATATGACTGTTGAACAGCTGATGAAATGTCTAAAAGGAGAACCGCCGCTGTTCGTAACGTACATAGCGCACAATGAACTCACTTATTTAATACCTACTGATCAACACAAAATCATCATCATCCAGAACCCGCACCTCTTTCTGTCCCACAAAGTTCTCCCGCCCGATTGCTTCAACAATCCGGACAAACTCGGTCCTCTTTTCAAGAGAAAGAGGGGCGTATGGTCTCCTGAAAACAGGCCTCACTACACCGAGCTGAGCCAGTGCAGTGTTGACACCAATCGGATTTGGCTCAGAAAATAACCATTTCATCAGAGGCAGTAGCTTCTCATTTAGCGTTGTGTTCTCCCCTTCAAACATGAGACTGCGCATGAGGCCAGGAACAAGGTTGCTAGTTACAGAAATGACTCCAGTAGCACCATGTTTCCACCTTGAATCATGGCATTCGTCATCATTGCCACTCCATATTGATATACCTTTGTCAGTGTAGCACTTCACCCGTTCATGTCCAACACATTCTTTCACTCCTGCCATGTTTGGATAACTTGAGAGTGCCTCAATGACTGCAGGGGGTATATCCTGACCAGTCCTGGCACATTGTAGATGATTGTTGGACCCATCGGGAGGACTTCGTCGAAATGAGAGATCAGTCCTGCAGTTGAGGTCTTCCCATAGTAAGGATTGACATGGAGAGCTGCATGCATGCCAACAGCAAATCCCTGCTCTGAAGCGTGAATAGCTTCTCTAGTTGAGTTACTTCCCGTGTTGCCTATCACTTTAATGTTAGTTCCAAAGCAGTTAACAGTGTGCCCGATGAGCATGATGTGTTCATCCCAGCTCATAAGATGACCTTCTCCTGTTGTTCCACCAACAATTACACCTTCGGCGCCCCCATTTATCTGTGTGTTTATCAAAGAATCATATGCTTCAAGATCAAATCTTCCATCTGGCAAATAGGGGGTTTTGACTGCTGTGATTAGTCTGAGACTTTTGATTCCATCTACTGATGTCCTGCAGACAGGGAAAGATCAGATATAAGCAGCAGACATGTATCAAAGCCGTCAAATACTTGTGTGCAAACAGGATGGTCCATGTTCAGTCATGTGGCTACTAAGCTACTAAACCGCTCGGTTACCCATTCACTAGGATTGTACAAGCATCATTTGTTTAGCAGAATGAACCAAGCATACAATATGCTTAGTTTAGACTCTACTATCTACAACAATTGACTAGCTTATCAAAACAAGGGATAATTCACAAAAACTAGGTTGGTTTTACAGAATTGGCTTAATGAAGGAAGATAATAAGAAGTTAAGAACACCCTTTGTTTCTCTATTAGCGAAACAATAATTCAGGGGCTAGACCTGGACTTATTGTAATTCACTAGAGAAATGGTACAGAAGAACATGTGGCAATTTAGCAAAAAGGTACAAACTGCAGAAGATAATAGCTATGCCAGTGGGCCCTGATGTTACAACAATAAATCGAGTGACGGGTGAAACAGGATTGATCACACAAACACAATAACTTTGACTTTGTAAACATCTTCTCCCAGTATGTTTTCATCCCTAGTCTCTGAGACAATAAATTTAACTTCACATTTCTACTTCTCAGTAGCTTTGGGGAGTTGTCATATTCCTCCCATGCAACAGAAAACAGTAGAGAGCAAACATGATCATCAATTGGTGTGCCAGTAAAGCATCTGGCTCTCAAGACTGTATCCAGGCTACCATAGTACCATGCCATAAAAAATGGGCCAAAATTGACATAATCTCCATCAGTTTAAGTAAGAATATTTTTCTTGTTTGACCTAACTCAATGAACGGCGAAAGCAAAATTTACAGATACTGACCATTGCAAGAAGATGCCCAAGACATTCTAAATTTTGAAGTGAGGCAGCAGAGAAATAGGAGGGGGACAACATATTAACTGAGTCGGTACAATCCAGGGTACACTGTTGTTAGCTTTATGGCATATACAAACTTAACAGCTTGTTCAGTGGATCAACCAAAAAGTACAAGCAACCTATGATGAAATGAATAAAACAAGAAACTAAGGCTTTCTTTTAGAGAGAGAAAAGTCACCGATTTTTCACTTCAGTACTTCGCATCGGAAGATAATCATCGGTAGTGATGGCCGCAGCTGAAAACTTTCCTCTGCCAGCCCTGTACAAGCACTTTTTGGCATTAGTGTGTTGCTTTTGGAAGTGGGGCAGAGTAGACAAGCTGAAACCAGTGTGTAAGAATGAAAGCTAAAACCCATGTTCAGTTCTAACAATGGAAGGAAAACTGCACATTACAGAAGGATGAAAATCCTGAATAATCCAGATGGGAAGCTGTGCACATTGTAGGACAAATGAAACATATTATAAACACAGCCTCTTGAATAAAACAGGTGCGAAATATAACGCTGCAATGGAACCTTCTTGAGTACCTACCAAGAGGTGTGTGGCTCAGGAAACACGTTGGCCGCCTACTGGTACTACTTATTTCTTCTTTTTTCTTTGAGAAAGAGGCTTCATAGCTTCCGATTCTATCACTAGAAACAAAGGATTTGCAAAGATTGACTAATTATAGTTCAAATGCAGACTCGGTCCACCCACCACATTGTCTGGTGCATCCTATTTGATAAGTTGCTAGTATAAAATATGGTTCCTTAATAACAACAACAAAAAGGCAACTATCACACTGGAATAGGTTTACAGCCAAACAGCCCCCCACATGTTTGGTGCCAACTAAAGTAAGAGCAAACACGCTGTCATTATCCTTAATTTAACACTCAAACCAAATTACACTAACTATTCTGAGGTCCAAGTCTAGAACTAGAACTAAATAACTAATCCAGTTCTGTTCTTTCCTGCCGGGGGAATCTAATTCTCGCTGGTCTTCTATTCTCTATCCACCCAATCTCACTGTCACACTGACTAGTATCTAATGAACCAACAAATCCTGGAATCTCAACAGTAATTCACAAATAAATGAAATCTCAGGCTGTTCCGATTTTAGTAATCAACAAATCGATTATATACACTAAAAAAAAAGTAGTCACAGAGACCGGGGGCAACCTGTGTGACGCGAACGCCGCCGCGGCGGAGCGAGAGAGCGCCAGGCGCGGCGGGGACGCCAGAACGCCAGGGCCATTCCAGCCGAGGCGGACCCCCGGGTTAGCCGTCGGCTGCGCCGCCATCATTGTCGTCTCTCGAGTGAAAACCAGCGAACCAGGCGAGGGTT
>NC_057798.1:602326767-602338077 GCF_018294505.1 Triticum aestivum | reverse complement strand
ATATGATAACTGGCTGAAAAACATGGCATTGCATAATTCACATATCTGATATAGAAAGCAAACAGGAGGCATTCACACAAAGCATGTCTAATCTAAGTAGATGGCATGGCAATGCAAGACACCATATGCATGATATGAGTAATATAACCTAGCCAAGTTAGAGCATGCACCTCGGGGGGGGGGGGATACAACTGGTCATCTGTTTCCGAATCCTCCTCTGAGGAGCTATCTGTAACCGGCAAGAAATTTGCATCGACAGGTAGCATCGATTGCTCAGAAGACCTTGTTTTCACTCCAGATTTTCCCATGACCGACTCAAATGGATGATGCACAGGAAGAGTAGATGAATGTATAAACATTGTTGACAAATGGAATACATTATGGAAAAAATATGGCACGATACAATTCACATATACGATGACTGGCTAAATAGTATGGCATTGCATGCTTCAAGTATATGATGCCTGGCTAAAGAAGATGGCATTGCATAATTCCCATATACTCCTTCCGTTCCTAAATATTTGTCTTTTTAGAGATTTCAAATGGACTACCATATACAGATGTATATAGACATATTTTAGAGTGTAGATTCACTCATTTTGTTCCATATGTAGTCACTTGTTGAAATATCTAAAAAGACAAATATTTAGGAATGGTGGGAGTATGATATAGAAACCAAACAAGTGACATTCA
This sequence comes from Triticum aestivum, assembly GCF_018294505.1. Classification (NCBI taxonomy): domain Eukaryota; kingdom Viridiplantae; phylum Streptophyta; class Magnoliopsida; order Poales; family Poaceae; genus Triticum; species Triticum aestivum. The sequence goes on along the minus strand of NC_057798.1, from coordinate 602,337,384 downwards.
CACAAAGCAAATCTAAACTAAGCTGATGACATATAAGATGTATAATGTAAGCAATGCAAGGCGCCATATGCATGATATGACCAACATCAGCATGCCAGGTTAGAGCAAACACCTCAGGTGGTAAACAGGCGTGGTCGGCTCCTTCTGAATCTCCATCTGAACAGTTATCTTCATATGGAATACAATCTGGAAATGCAGGAGGGGGGCCCCACTTCGCTCACCATGGAGCGGTGTCTGCATGACATTATATTCCCACGCAACAGTCTTCTCTTTTTCTCTACATGTTCAGTACGATTGTGTACAATATCTGACATGCATAATAAAAAAATAGTTAGATTTTGTAAGGCCTAAGGGGTGCATGCAAAAATCAAGACTGATGCTAGCAAACGAGTGGATGGATCCAAAACTAATGATAGCAGGAAGATTATAGCTTCAGTTTAAAAAGATAGACAATGGATCATCTATTGTTTGTTGCCCACCAAACATGAACCACATAGAAGACCCCAGATGAACCAGATAGTAGACAGATACTATTCGTTGCTGGCTTGATATGAGACCCATGGGCATTTCAAAACTCAAGTTTGAACGATAAAGTAGCAGGTAATAATAACCGATGTATAACATAAGAAAACATGAAAGACTGTGACCTCTCCTCAGGTTCATCTGCTCAGTCGATGATGGTAATGCAGTTGGCATGGCTGCCGGCAACGAGGAAGATGATCTAAGGCGGCGAAATAAAGTCTGCAGGGGGGATCTCTGATGCAGTGAACGCTTCTATCGATGGTGCACCTCAGGTGGGGTGGATGACGACGCGGCAGGAGAAGGACATAACGCACAGAGTTTTCTTTGACGCCTATCTAAAATGAAGTAAATCTGTAAGGGCTCCTTAGAATTGGAGGATTCTATAAACGTAGGGACAGGAAAAACACAGGAATATGGTAGGAATGCACGTGCAAAAGGGAGCATTTGGAAACATAGGATTTCAGTCAACCTGGGTGTTTGGTTCACATGAATTGGAAGAACACAAGAATGGAGAAACATGGTCAAATTAAAGTCAAACCACGTGAAAATGAAAACATAAGAAACTTATTATGCCAGTAATGCAATTAGTTCTGTTCTTCATGCATATTAACTTGAAAAGGGCGTCCAAGTGAATAAAATTCCTACGTTTTTTCTTCGAAAGAGACACCAAAGGAAAAAAATCCTCCAGTTTTTCTTTGCTCCACTCCTTCTAACAGATTTGCACGAGTAGTAGTTCCATAGCAAAGGATCCCTGAGGGATCGACATGAACACAGAGTAACAAAGTGATGCGACGAGTGTACAACCTCTTTGTTATAACCTCATCATCATTGGGTTGGACGTGGAGGATGGTGATGATGCTGGTGTGACTGTCGGAGGCGGGGAAGAAGATCCGAGGCCTCTGGAAACAGCGCCGAGGGTACTGCTCCGCTGTGATGGACGGTTCCGTCGTTGGAGCAGCTCCGCTAAGGTGTACGGCGACGAGGCTCAAGCAGGACAAGACAGACAATGTTAATCTGAAGTGGGACCTTAATATCATCTGCAATAGATGATGTAAAATACATCCACAAAAGGTGCTAGATGTAAAACACATCAGCCGCACCACGACCGCTTCGACAGATGCTGTAAGTACTGTTCACTTTGAACTTAACTGAAGAAAATGAACTTTACAGTCAAAACTGATTGAACTAGTAACAGAGCATTGCAATAGATGTTTAGGGCGTTCGAGCACTAGTAGCAGACAAGCAGTGATCTAAATCAGCAGACGCTCGAGCAGGGAAGGCACTAGCAGAGAGCAAGTCATGCAGTAGCACCACGATAAGCAGCAACTCCTGTACCCGCGGAGGTCGTGCAACAGCAGCAGCAGCGCAAGCGAGAGCAAGAGCAAAGCAGCAGCACGAACGAAAGCAAGAGCAGTGCAACAGCGCGACTGACAGCAAGAACAGAGCTGCAGCGCGAGCGAGAGCCGGAGCAGTTGCAGCTAGTGCCGTTGTGGAAGTCGCCGCCGAGGAAGCAACGACATTGGGGAGAGACACCAAGGATGATGTGGCCGGTGATGATGCCATCGATGGAGACCCGCCATGTCTGCTCGGTATTGAGCACCGGCAGTCCCGTGGGATCGAATAAGAGATAAAATGCAGCGGTGAGTGCAGAACCTCCTTGGTGGCTCCGAGTTGGCCTCAGCTTTATCGGAGGAATTGGTGAGGGTGCTGCGGTTCTGGTGGGACAGGTCAAGATGGTGCTGTGGGGATTGAGGTGGTGCGGTAGACGAGGCGAACATCGGGGCAGCTCCTTGGAGGTGGAGGACGGGGCGGCTGATCCGGCGGGACGACGAGATGAACAACGGATCCTCATCGGGTGCGATGGACGAGGGACGATGAGCTGTTGCGGTGGACGACGTAGTCGGGGAAGAGTCTCGGCTGGGCGGCGGTCGGGAGGCCGACAGAGGAGCGTGGGGTTTCGCGGGTTTTGGCGGCCTCGATGTACGAATGGGGGGGGGGCGAATGGGGAGGGGGAAGCCAAGCTTAGGGACGCGCTTGTCTGAAATGTAGGGTAAGGTACCAGTGTACCCCCATCGGTTTTGACACCGCGACGTGGAGCTTCATTTCCGGCTGAGGGGTAGAAGGGGGATTTCGCGTGTCAGGACTGTGGGACCGATTTCGGATGAGGAGGGAGTTATCGCACACGTCCAAATTTTGGGATAACAAGGCGCGGCGCGGGTTGAAGAGGCGGGAGTTTCAAAGCAGGTGAGACAAAAGATACTCGAGCTTGAGAATTTCAGGATAACATGGTGCGGATTCCTTGTTCGGCAGAACAAACTTAACGTGTAAAAAAACAATTCATACAAGACACAAGAGAGTCATGTTCCTTTTACTATATTGCTATAGATGCCATTGAAAAAACTACAAGAAAAATGTAAAAAAACCCGGGAGAAATAGATTACTCTGCACAGTACCAAATCGATTCGCACTTCCCTCAAACAACAACAAAAAACAAATCATTTCCCACCAAAGAAAGAGTAATGTCCCTTTTTATATAATTACAAATGCAAGGATCTCGAATTTCAATTTTTGAATCCACGTTATGTTGAATTCGAATATATCGTTAGGTGACCTTGCGGTTTATAATTGATGTAGTCGTACATTTTGATCTTCCATCATATATGAACATTTTACTCCACCATGTGAACATATATATTATCGTCTACCATATGGACTAAATTTGAATCAATTTTCCTTATTTGAATACGAATGTTGTCAAGTTATACAATAATTTAAATACTATCTTGATAACAAAAAACATGCATATAGCAGTAATCATATTTCACTATGAACTACATGTACCATACACTCTCCAATTCAAATATTTGTATCCATTTTATGTTGAATTCAAATCATATTACATTATTGGTCTAGGTAGCGAGATATTCGGGATAATCTAAACCCTGTTTTCACATGTATAATTTTTGTCTGAATTGGGACAAGTTTTGGTATAAGCTTCTTGCAAAACCGGAGATTCTCTCAACAAGCATCGTGGTTCCGAGAGGGAACATATCACCTTTGTGTGCGAAACGATATACGCTGCCTCCCCCCTGATTTTCTTTATAGAGGTAACATAGAACTATATGACTGCCCTGTTAAATTTTGGAATTATTTCGGGTTCATTTGGCCTTTTTATACATTAATTGAGTTTCTGGACTTTCAATGTGCATAATCTAAATATGAATTGCATGCACATGCTCCGGTGCACCAAAGTGGGTTGAAAAATCACATGTGTGTCCTTGGTTGAATTTCTAGGTCCCATGGAAGAAATGAGAGTGAGATTCAAACATCTGGGCGTCATGACTCAGCCAAGAACATCGAGAAACTTAGATTTTAAATTCATGTAAATCCAAAACTGGCCTGGAAATCATGAAACTTGGCATGGTGTCATGTCATGGCAGTAACATGTTGTGGTAAAACATTGGGCCGATTTGGAAGCTCGTGGTTCTAAGAGGGAATGTGCCACCTTTGAGTGTGAAACGATATACGCTGCCCCCCCTTGAGTTTCTTAACAAAGGCAACATAGAACTACATGAGTGCCTTGTTAAATTTTGGAATTATTCTGGGTTCGTTTGTCATTTTTTATACATTAATTGAGTTTCTGGTCATTTAGTGTGCATAAGTCAAATTTGAACTACAAGCACATGCTCTCATGCACCAAAGTTGGTTGAAAAATCACATTTGTATCCTCGGGTGAATTTCTAGGTCCCATGCAAGAAATGAGGATAAAATTAAAACATCTGGGCATCGTGGCTCGGCCGAGAACATTGAGAAACTTGGTTTTAAAATTCTTGTAAATCCAAAACACGTCTGAAAATCATGAAACTTGACATGGGTGTCATGTCATGGTACTACCATGTCGTGGTAAAAAAATTAGCCGAATAGGAACTAATTTTGGTATAAGCTTCTTGCAAACCAAATCTTCTCTCAAGAAGGCTCGTGGTTCTGAGAGGGAATGTGCCACCTTTGAGTGCAAAACGATATACACTGTCCCCCTTGAGTTTATTTACAAAGGCAACTTAGAACTACATGAGTGCCCTGTTAAATTTTGGAATTATTCCGGCTTTGTTTGTCCTTATTTACACATTAATTGAGTTTTTGGTCATTTAATGTGCATAATTTAAATTTGAACTACAAGCACATGCCCCCGTGCACCAAAGTTGGTTTAAAAATCACATTTGTGTCCTCGGGTGAATTTCTAGGTCCCATGCAAAAAATGAGAATAAAATTCAAACATCTGGGCATCGTGGCTCGGTCGAGAACATTGAGAAACTTGGTTTTAAAATCATGAAACTTGGCATGGTGTCATGTCATGGTAGTACCATGTCATGGTAAAGAAAATTGGCCGAATAGGAACAAATTTTGGTATAAGCTTCATGCAAATCGGAGCTTCTCTCAAGAAGGATCGTGGTTCTGGGAGGGAATGTGTCACCTTTGTGTGCATAATTCAAATTTGAAATACAAGCACATGTTCTAGTGCACCAAAGTTGGTTGAAAAATCACATGTGTGTCCTTGGGTAAATTTCTAGGTTCCATGCAAGAAATGGGAATGAAATTCAAAATTCTGGGCGTCGTGGCTGGGTTGGAAACATTGAGAAACTTAGTTTTTTAATTTCTATAAATCCAAAACACACATGAAAATAATGAAACTTGGCTTGGTTCCATGACATGGCACCAACATGTTGTGGTCATTTTGCAGTCCGATTTGCGAAGGCGCACACATTAACAATCAACAAAGTCATTTTGGAACAAGTGCTATCACGTTACAATCGGAAACACAAGTATTATTGAAACCGTGGGCGTTCTACTTACTGGTACCATTTACGTGCTGCCACGCGCCCCCATTTTTTATTAGCTAGGAAGCACTGTACAGGGTAGCTATTTGAGTATGAGAGGCGTGCGATCAGACCCCTGCGCGTGCTTATCGGGAGGAGAGCCCTTTGACCTCCATCTGCCATCCACCTCTCTCCCAAGGTCTCCATTAATGGCGTCCAGGCCTTTGTTTAATGGCATGGCTATGTCTCACTCGGCTGAGATTTAAGAGAGAAAAAAGAAAATCTGAAAGCACGGATCCTCATGTAAGATCCAATGGACCTATATAGCATCTACTACGACTTATAACAAGACTGATGAATATATAAGGACGATTAATTGTCTAACATAATTAGAAAGATAATTAAAAAAGCCACATGCGGCTACACCTGAAATACACAAGGGCAAAAGAAGAAGGAAGACAAGGATCTGGCTCGCTGATCTCTACTTTCTTGATGCGTTGCTGTAGGCCATGGGAACTAGTCTCCGCGGCGAGCGGCGATAAGCTCTTTCGTGTCCTCAAGACGCTACTTGAGAACATCCATGAATTCCTCCACCAGCCTTTGGAGCTCGTTGTGGAGCATGTCATTCTCGTCCATAAGTTTCTTGACGATGACGACGGTCCTCTTCAATAAGGCACTGGTCTCCTCCTGCTGGTCTGCACTTCGGACGATCTTCTCCCTCAACAGGTCGCGCTCGGCCCGGAGCCTCTCATTGCCCTCCCTTAGTTGCCGGATGACGCTGGTAGCCTGTTCAAACGAGGCTTTCATGTCGTCCTACAACCTCGCCCAGCCGGAGATCTGATCCATCTGGCTATGGACGATTGCATGCATGCGCCTGTAACAGTCGTCGCCTGGTCGCGAGAAATTTTCCGAGCCAGCTGCGGCACGGCAGGACATCTCTGCTACATTTGTGGCGCGGCGGGACATCTCTGCTGCTTCTGCGGCGCGGCCGGACTAGTCTGCTGCATTGACGGTGCGGCGGGACCTCTGTGCTGCTTCAGCGGTGCGGCGGGACCTTTGTGCTGCTACTTCCGTGCGGCAGGACATGTCGGCTGCTCTCGCAGCGAGGCGAGACATCTCTCGTGCTTTCGCTTCCATGCTCGCCTCTCCCTGGTGGCAATCTCTCGACCCAGAACTCACGCTGGCCATGGCAGACGCAAGGGAAGGATGCTGAATGACTTGTTTGTTTTTGTGGATGAGGAGTTGAGGAGGAATGTGCAGTCATCTTGGCATACTAGTATTTATAACCGTGTACTAATGTCACGCCCAATATGCGACCCTATCCAAAAGGAACTCGAAGGTCCCACCAAGGATAGACCCGCATATTGAAACGCTTTTGCAAGGTGGATATCATTACATCAACATTACATAATAGACGGGGATACATACATAAGGCATACAATGCCACACGAATACAACATCACAATACATAAGAGCATCATCCGACTACGGATGAAACACAAACAGAAACTCAAACGACATCCACCCTGCTAGCCCAGGCTGCCGACCTGGAACCTATCCCCTGATCGAAGAAGAAGCAGAAGAAGAACTCCAAACAAGCAAGCATCGCTCTCGCGTCATGAACATCGCATAACCTGTACCTGCAATTGTTGTTGTAGTAATCTGTGAGCCACGAGGACTCAGCAATCCCAGTACCATGGGTATCAAGGCTAGCAAAGCTTAATGGGAAAGGAAGGGGTAAAGTGGTGAGGTTGCAGCAGCGACTAAGCATGATATGGTGGCTAACATACGCAAATAAGAGCGAGAAGAGAGCAAGCGGAACGGTCGTCAACTAGTAATGATCAAGAAGTGATCCTGAACTCCTACTTACGTCAAACATAACCCAGAAACCGTGTTCACTTCCCGGACTCCACCGAAAAGAGACCATCACGGCTACACACATGGTTGATGCGTTTTAATTCGGATCTGGTGTCAAGTTATCTACAACCGGACATTAACAAATTCCCATCTACCTATAATCGCAGACACGGCTTTCGAAAGTTTATACCCTGCAGGGGTGTCCCAACTTAGCCCATGATAAGCTCTCGCGATCAACGAAGGATATACCTTCTCCCAGGAAGACCCGATCAGACTCGGAATCCCGGTTTACAAGACATTTCGATAATGGTAAAACAAGACCAGCAAGACCGCCCAATGCGCCGACAATCCTGATAGGAGCTACACATATCTCGTTCTCAGAGCAACACCGGATGAGCAATCCATACAACTAAAACCAGACCTCAAGTTTCCCTGAGGGGGCACTGCAAAGGGCTCTAGTTCAGACCAACACTTAGACAAGCACTGGCCCGGGGGGGCTATAATAAAGATGACCCTCGAGAGAGCGACTCCCAAGGGAAAAGTAGGTGGTGGTGAGGCAAATGGTAAAACCAATGTTGGGCCTTGCTGGAGGAGTTTTATTCAAAGCGAACTGTCAAGGGGGTCCCATAAATCACCCAACCACGTAAGGAACGCAAAATCCGGGAACATAACACCGGTATGACGGAAACTAGGGGCGGCAAGAGTGGAACAAAACACCAGGCATAAGGCCGAGCCTTCCACCCTTTACCAAGTATATAGATGCATTAATAATAATATAAGAGATATTGTGATATCCCAACCAAAATCCTGTTCACCATGGAGCAATCTTCAACTTCACCTGCAACTAGCAATGCTATAAGAGGGCTGAGCAAAGCGGTAACATAGCCAAGCAACTATTTGCTAGGAAGGGTGTCAAAGGTTAGAGGTTCATGGCAATTTGGGGAGGCTTGAAGAACGGGTGATAGGTAGCGCAACATAGCGATAGAACAAAACAACTAGCATAGCAATGATAGTAGTGAGATCCAGGGTAGCGGTCATCTTGCCTGAAATCCCGCAAGGAAGAAGAACGAGTCCATGAAGGAGATGAAGCCATGAAGACGAACCAAGCGTAGACGAACGAATCCTCACGATCGCGACGGAAACAGGAACTATCGAAAAGAAGCACACAACATAGTAAACACACCACACATGAACAAGGCATGATGCACAACAAGCATGATGCATGACAAAGCTACATGAAGCTACTCATGGCAAGAGATGATGCAAACAAGAGCAACACATCAAGGCAAGTTTAAATGAGGCCGGGAACAACATATAACAATTCCGGTAAGTCCTCATATTTATATTTCGAGATTAGTCCAGATCTGAATAAACCTTATGTTCAAATTGTTAAACAGCAAGTTAAGATGCGCAAAGATGATCTACACGAGATTCTAGTCAAGTTACATATAAAGTTCAATTAGTTCCGGGCTACGGCCTAGAAGATATGAGCAAAACAAGTTAACCATGGCATTGATGCGAAATGCACCCAAACATCAAGCAAAACACCTCAAAACATGGATGCAACATGATAATATGAAGCTACATGCAATTCTAAGCAAGTTTCATATAGAACACACTCAAAACGGAGCAACGGTTCAACACACACACATGAAACAAGTTATAGCAACAATCTGTCCAAAACAGCAACTAGGCATCTGGCAAGCATCAAAACAACATGCTACAGGACCTTAACAAGAAAACAAAAGGCATGGGCATGATGTACAGCTAAAGCATAACAAAACATGAACACCGTGTTATCTCCAGATATCACTAGAACATGCTCAAACGCACATGGCAAGATTGCAAATAATAACAGTTCAGACTTTGCAGAAAATAACATCAGGTTGCAATGTTTAGAGCTATCAAACAACATGTTACAGGAACTTATTATGGCAAACAAAGGCATGGCATGATACTACTAAATGCATAGGACAAAAGTCCCTTACTGACCATAAGCCAAAAAGGATCATAAAATATGATGGCACCCATGTAAACATAGCAAGTTATATTACAGATTTAAACATGGCAGGAACAACGATAAGTAGGCATGTTGGTGAGCTTGTGCAGCTCACCATAGAGCAATAAATGGCATGGCAAGGCAAACAACAGTAAGAATACATGTTTGTGAAGCTAAGCATGGCAATAGAAAGTTCATAGGGTACATGGATCACTAACAACAAGCATGGCAACAACTGAACTTAATGTTAACAGGCTGACAGCAACATTATATAACAACTTTGGAGCAAGATTACAATAATCTACAGCAGGCTATAAATGCAACCAGGGGCATGGATGGATAGAGCATGACATGTAGAACAAAACACCCTTAGTGACCATCTCCAGATTATGCATAGAATGATTTGTAGCAGCAGGTTTACATAGCATCACCAAATAACAGATTCAGACTAACAAAACAGCAACATCAAGTACCCTACTTAGCAGGCTTGATTCACTCACCACAAGTCATTGCATGACAAGATAAGCATAGCATCAGCAAGAAGACATGTTTATGAAGCTAACCAAGTCAAGAACAAGTTCATGGCATGCAAGGATCAACTACAACAACCTTGGCAAAATTGAATAACATGTAAACAATCTGCCAGGAAACATTTTGTAGCAAAAGTAGAGCACGAAAATGACATGCTAGACTACTCCATAATTGCAAGCAGGGGCATGAATGGATAGATAATAACCATGTGTTCAAAACATCCTTACTGAAGTATCTCACAATATTCATGGATCTCTCTGTAGCATCAAGTTTACATGGCATAAAAATAACAGCAGAACAGGGACTAAAGTCAGCAACATTACGAAGCTTAGTTTGCATGCTTGTGCTAGTCACCACATTGATCAAAAAAATACATGGTAAGCACCTATGTAAAGAAGACATGGCATAGTTCAAAATACATGTAGACATCAACCTCATAGGATGCACACATCAATCATGGCAAAAATTACAAATGAGCATGTTCTATTAACAGACAGCAGCCAACATTAGGAAGCACTATTGCAACAATAATTCAGGCATCAAGATGAACTCAAATGAACATGATGCAATGGAATGAAATGATGTACTCCTTGAGTCGAACGATTGGACATATTACACGCATGAAACGGAGCTACGGAAGCAGAGATATGATGCGATGAACATGGCATGATAATGTCAAAATGTTGGGGACTTGGACGAATTTCACCTCCGGATCTGAGGGTTGACCCGGGCGCGGATGACGAGGACGGCCAGGGTTCTCGCCGGAGATGTGGCCGGAGAGGAGGGAGATGGCGGAGACGGCCGGATCCGGGGCGCTCTCGGCCGAATCTCGCCGGATCTGGGCCGGAGAGGCAGGGGCGGCCAGGGGCGCGGCACGGGATGGCCGGGGTCAGA
>NC_057798.1:602322114-602326177 GCF_018294505.1 Triticum aestivum | reverse complement strand
GGCGGGCGGCCACTGGCTGCGGACGACGGCTGGACGTGTTCGGCGCGGAGGCGGACGCGTCCGGCGGCGGAGAGGGAAAAGCTAGGGTTTCGGGAGGGAGAAATCATTCGCGAATTTCGGGGGGAGGGGCATATTTATAGGTAGAGGGAGCTAGGAGACTCCAAATGAGGCATGGTTTTCGGCCACGCGATCGAACGACCGAGAGCATGGAGGGGAGTTAGATGGGTTTTGGGCCAGTTTGGAAGGGTGTTGGGCTGCAACACACACGAGGCCTTTTCGGTCCCTCGGTTAACCGTTGGAGTACCAAACGACCTCCAAATGGCACGAAACTTGACAGGCGGTCTACCGGCGCTATACCAAGGCCGCTCGGCAAGCCTCGGGCCATTCCGAGAAAGTTCAACACTCGCTCACAATAGGAGACAAAAAGGGGGACGCCGGAGGGCATAGGAGCGCCGGATTGCAAAACGAAGAACGGGGAAAATGCTCGGATGCATGAGACGAACACGTATGCAAAATGAGATGCACATGATGACATGAAAAATGCAACACGCAAGCAAATGACATGGCAACGACGGTGAATAACTGGCGGACACCTGGCGCAACGAATCCGGGGCGTTACAACACTCCTCCACTAACAAGAGATCTTGTCCCGAGATCTTAGGACCGAGACGTAAGGGAAAAAGGGGAGAGGTGAAACAAGAACTCAAGAGAAGAAGCAAAGAATCGAGAGCACTCGAGAAGAAGAGAGGAACAACGAGATTGACGAGAATCGAAAGCTCACGGAACCAGATAGACTATGAAACCACTCCAGTGAGAATGAGATAAGAAACGAATAAGACTGAAAGGATTTAGGCATCACTCCGATTGAACAAGGAAAGAATAGAACACGAACTTCACCCAAAGAGATGGCACTTGACGAAGACATGACACAAAATCTCCGAAAAGAATAAGCTTGTTGTGGACTTATCAAAAACAACTCAAAACTTGAGGTGAAAATATGCCACAACCAAATGCTTGAATATCTTAGAAGAAAGAAGAAATACAAAACTCCACTTCAAAGGAATATGGAGAATTAATTGCACTTCGAGACGCGAGAAGAACAGATATTTGAACTCTACCAACAAGATATTGATGAACTCTTGAAGAATGAATTAAATCATGAAGAACTACCATGAAGAACTCCGGTACCAAAAGGATGATGAGATAGTTGAAGGATGAAAGAATAAGATTAGAGCTTGCGATGATTTAGATGGAGGTTCCGACGAAATAGCCGCGGAAAATTTGAACTCCGGAGAAGAAAAGATGAAAACACTTGGAACTAGAATTTATTCATCAAGAACAAACTCTGAAGGAAAGGATTACTCACTTGGATGAAATAAGAATAAGATTTATTGTATGCTTATCCTTCATCAAATTAAATTGATGACAAGCAATGGATTTTTGCATACTACTTATTCTTCTTGAAAAGGATTGAGAAGTGACATATCGCAAACTTGAGAAGGTCTTCATGAACCACCGGCAGGATTGAAAAGAACGAATGAATTAAAATGATAATCAAGGAAAAAAACTCTTGAACGAACCACCGTAAGAAATGAAAATGACTGATGAAAGGGATTGAATCACCGGGAAGAATTAGAAGAACAAATATGCTCGAGGGGATTTAGATACAAGAGAACTGGAAGAGCTCGAGCTGATTAAAGAACACTTGAACGGAGCACCGGGATAATTGGATAATGGTAACTGAAACATGAGGACGAAGAATTCTTCTAGAACGATGGCCTTCGGTGAAAAGAAATGGGAAAAACAACTTCTGACATACTCCGGATGGGTAAGAAAAGAATATCTGACAAACTGAATTAAATTCGAGAGAATGATATGAAGCTAGAACGACGAATCTTCAGGAGGACGGACAAGGTTTATAGGAAAACCCTTCTTCGGTCTTCAAATGACGACGAGAAACACCACAAAAAATTACTGAGATACTCCTGGAGGATGAAAAGCGAAGGGGTTGAGCCAACAATGAAAGCATTTGAACGGGATCTTGGAAAAGCGTCTGACTGATGAAATCCATTCTTACGTCACACTTGAAAAGAATTGAGAATAACTCCGGGGGAAATTAGAAGAGTCCGGTAAGATCCTGGAAAAAGACCCGTGGGTTAGGGCCCACTAACGAGAAAACACCGTTGGAAAGGGATGACGAACAGATAGATGAAGCACCGGAACAATTGAAATATTTGAATGAGGTGATAAACTCGAATTAATTGGAACACTGATGAATCTCCTGAGATGTCCTGAGCACTCCGGAAGGATAAACTGGCGAGAGGCAAATGAGCAAGGAGAACACTTGATCCGAGGGAAAGAATATGATCAACACCGAATACTTGAATTGGGTCCGCCGGAAAAAGAAAGGGATGAAGAATGACGAACAAGACGAGAATTCACCGGTTGAAATGATTGAGGGAAGACTGAAGAGGCTCCGTATGAATGAAAATTGATGCTCGAAAGAGACTCAGGCTCCGGGAAGAAAAAGGGTGGGAGGGCGGGAAAACAAAATCAACTTGGAAGGGGGAACCGACGAATATCTTGAAGAGAAAACACCGGTTGAAATCGTTGAGGAAAGAAATCAAAGATTTCGCACGAGTAGGATGGATACTCGATTATGGACTCCGGTTCCGAGAAGAAGAATGGTGGGCGGGTGGGAAAGAAAACAACTGAGGATTGAACTCAAAGATGAAGAGGCTCGAGTCGACTTGACGAGAAATGCACCGGATCAAAAGAGCTGAGAACCAACGATCGGGAAAGACCAACTGCATGATCCTAAGGAAAAATTTGAAGGGGAAGAGGAGTAATACAAAACACCTATGTCAAGATTCCTCACCAGAGCGACGAAGGGGCTGAGGAGTAAAAAGAATTTCTACTCTCCTATATAACTAGACTCCGAAAACAGTTTTCTTCTAGACTCAACAACGGCCAAACTAAACGATCAATCAAGGGGGCTCCTAGGTCGGTCGAGGCTCTGATACCAACTTGTCACGCCCAATATGCGACCCTATCCAAAAGGAACTCGAAGGTCCCACCAAGGATAGATCCGCATATTGAAACGCTTTTGCAAGGTGGATATCATTACATACACATTACATAATAGATGGGGATACATACATAAGGCATACAATGCCACATGAATACAACATCACAATACATAAGAGCATCATCCGACTATGGACGAAACACAAACAGAAACTCAAACGACATCCACCCTGCTAGACCAGGCTGCCGACCTGGAACCTATCCCCTGATCGAAGAAGAAGCAGAAGAAGAACTCCAAACAAGCAAGCATCGCTCTCGCGTCATGAACATCACATAACCTGTACCTGAAACTGTTGTTGTAGTAATCTGTGAGCCACGAGGACTCAGCAATCCCATTACCATGGGTATCAAGACTAGCAAAGTTTAATGGGAAAGGAAGGGGTAAAGTGGTGAGGTTGCAGCAGCGACTAAGCATGATATGGTGGCTAACATACGCAAATAAGAGCGAGAAGAGAGCAAGCGGAACGGTCGTCAACTAGTAATGATCAAGAAGTGATCCTGAACTCCTACTTACGTCAAACATAACCCAGAAACCGTGTTCACTTCCCGGACTCCGCCGAAAAGAGACCATCACGGCTACACACACGGTTGATGCGTTTTAGTTCGGATCTGGTGTCAAGTTATCTACAACCGGACATTAACAAATTCCCATCTGCCTATAACCGCAGGCATGGCTTTTGAAAGTTTATACCCTGCAGGGGTGTCCCAACTTAGCCCATGATAAGCTCTCGCGATCAACGAAGGATAGACCTTCTCCCAGGAAGACCCGGTCAGACTCGGAATCCTGGTTTACAGGACATTTCGACAATGGTAAAACAAGACCAACAAGACCGCCCGATGCGCCGACAATCCCGATAGGAGCTGCACATATCTCGTTCTCAGGGCAACACCGGATGAGCAATCCGTACAACTAAAACCAGACCTCAAGTTTCCCTGAGGGGGCGCTGCAAAGGGCTCTAGTTCGGACCAACACTTA
>NC_057798.1:602318935-602321962 GCF_018294505.1 Triticum aestivum | reverse complement strand
AAGATGACCCTCGAGAGAGCGACTCCCAAGGGAAAAGTAGGTGGTGGTGAGGCAAATGGTAAAACCAATGTTGGGCCTTGCTGGAGGAGTTTTATTCAAAGCGAACTGTCAAGGGGGTCCCATAAATCAACCAACCGCGTAAGGAACGCAAAATCCGGGAACATAACACCGGTATGACGGAAACTAGGGGCGGCAAGAGTGGAACAAAACACCAGGAATAAGGCCGAGCCTTCCGCCCTTTACCAAGTATATAAATGCATTAATAATAATATAAGAGATATTGTGATATCCCAACCAAAATCCTGTTCACCATGGAGCAATCTTCAACTTCACCTGCAACTAGCAACGCTATAAGAGGGCTGAGAAAAGCGGTAACATAGCCAAGCAACTGTTTGCTAGGAAGGGTGTCAAAGGTTAGAGGTTCATGGCAATTTGGGGAGGCTTGAAGAACGAGTGATAGGTAGTGCAGCATAGCGATAGAACGAAACAACTAGCATAGCAATGATAGTAGTGAGAGCCAGGGTAGCGGTCATCTTGCCTGAAATCCCGCAAGGAAGAAGAACGAGTCCATGAAGGAGATGAAGCCATGAAGACGAACCAAGCGTAGACGAACGAATCCTCACGATCGCAACGGAAACAGGAACTATCGAAAAGAAGCACACAACATAGTAAACACACCACACATGAACAAGGCATGATGCACAATAAGCATGATGCATGACAAAGCTACATGAAGCTACTCATGGGAGGAGATGATGCAAACAAGAGCAACACATCAAGGCAAGTTTAAATGAGGCCGGGAACAACATATAACAATTTCGGTAAGTTCTCATATGAATATTTCGAGATTGGTCCAGATATGAATAAACCTTATGTTCAAATTGTTAAACAGCAAGTTAAGATGCACAAAGATGATCTACACGAGATTCTAGTCAAGTTACATATAAAGTTCAATTAGTTCCGGGCTACGGCCTAGAAGATATGAGCAAAACAAGTTAACCATGGCATTGATGCGAAATGCACCCAAACATCAAGCAAAACACCTCAAAACATGGATGAAACATGATAATATGAAGCTACATGCAATTCTAAGCAAGTTTCATATAGAACACACTCAAAACGGAGCAACGGTTCAACACACACACATGAAACAAGTTATAGCAACAATCTGTCCAAAACAGCAACTAGGCATCTTGCAAGCATCAAAACAACATGCTACAGGACCTTAACAAGAAAACAAAAGGCATGGGCATGATGTACAGGTAAAGCATAACAAAACATGAACACTGAGCTATCTCCAGATATCACTAGAACATGCTCAAACACACATGGCAAGATTGCACATAATAACAGTTCAGACTTTGCAGAAAATAACATCAGGTTGCAATGTTTAGAGCTATCAAACAACATGTTACAGGAACTTATTATGGCAAACAAAGGCATGGCATGATACTACTAAGTGCATAGAACAAAAGTCTCTTACTGACCATAAGCCAAAAAGGATCATAAAATATGATGGCACCCATGTAAACATAGCAAGTTATATTACGGATTTAAACATGGCAGGAACAACGATAAGTAGGCATGTTGGTGAGCTTGCGCAGCTCACCACAGAGCAATAAATGGCATGGCAAGGCAACCAACAATAAGAATACATGTTTGTGAAGCTAAGCCTGGCAATAGAAAGTTCATAGGGTACATGGATCACTAACAACAAGCATGGCAACAATTGAACTTAATGTTAACAGGCTGACAGCAACATTATATAACAACTTTGGAGCAAGATTACAATAATCTACAGCAGGCTATAAATGCAACCAAGGGCATGGATGGATAGAGCATGACATGTAGAACAAAACACCATTAGTGACCATCTCCAGATTATGCATAGAATGATTTGTAACAGCAGGTTTACATAGCATCACCAAATAACAGATTCAGACTAACAAAATAGCAACAACAAGTACCCTACTTAGCAAGCTTTATTCACACACCACAAGTCATTGCATGACAAGATAAGCATAGCATCAACAAGAAGACATGTTTATGAAGCTAACCAAGTCAAGAACAAGTTCATGGCATGCAAGGATCAACTACAACAACCTTGGCAAAATTGAATAACATGTAAACAATCTGCAGGAAACATTTTGTAGCAAAAGTAGAGCACGAAAATGACATGCTAGACTACTCCATAATTGCAAGCAGGGGCATGAATGGATAGATAATAACCATATGTTCAAAAAATCCTTGATGAAGTATCTCAAAATATGCATGGATCTCTCTGTAGCATCAAGTTTACATGGCATAAAAATAACAGCAGAGCAGGGACTAAAATCAGCAACATTTCGAAGCCTAGTTTGCATGCTTGTGCTAGTCACCACATTGATCACAAAAATACATGGTAAGCACCTCTGTAAAGAAGACATGTCATAGTTCAAAACACATGTAGACATCAACCTCATAGGATGCACACATCAATTATGGCAAAAATGACAAATGAGCATGTTCTGTTAACAGACAGCAGCCAACATTAGGAAGCACTCTTGCAACAATGATTCAGGCATCAAGATGAACTCAAATGAACATGATGCGATGGAATGAAATGATGTACTCGTTGGGTCGAACAATTTGACATATTACACGCACGAAACGGAGCTACGGATGCAGAGATATGATGCGATGAACATGGCATGATAATGTCAAAATGTCGGGGACTTGGACGAATTTCACCTCCGAATCTGAGGGTTGACCCGGGCGCGGATGACGAGGACGGCCGGGGTTCTCGCCGAATATGTGGCCGGAGAGGAGGGAGATGGCGGAGACGGCCGGATCCGGGGCGCTCTCGGCCGGATCTCGCCGGATCCGGGCCGGAGAGGCACGGGGCGGCCAGGGGCGCGGCACGGGATGGCCGGGGTCGGAGGCGGACGGCGAGCTCGCTGGGACGGCGGCGCGCGGGACGAGGCGGCGGTTCCGGCAGGCGGCAGAGGGCGGCACGGCTGGCGGGAGGCGCCAGCTTGGTTCGGAGCC